>NC_063162.1:87687175-87690279 GCF_023159225.1 Perognathus longimembris pacificus | reverse complement strand
ACACATTCTGTACATGAGAAAGAAAGAGAAACATCTGTAGAAAACCACTAATAGATATCAAAGAGTTGGGGTCAGGGAAATCCTAATTTTCAAAAGACATACAAAAAATGGAATCAAGGATAAACACAAAAGATCTTGCATGAATGGTATTTCAAAGCTTGTGGAACCTGCTTGGTAATACTTATGAAATCTGCTGCTAGTATTTATAGTTATACACAGAGGGTAAGAAAAAAGGAATGTTAAAAGAAAATAACAATTATTAAACACCTACTATACACCAGGCTCTATACTCAGTATTTATATTGAATTATTCATTTATTCCATTTTTAAAAGGCAGAATTAGAGGTATATAGATGGTCAAATTCTCTGAAAATAACTATAATCCTATAATCCTTTCCTAGAGGGTGGGGTAGAACTTCTGGACTAAGAGCAAGATAGAAACTTGTCCTGGGCCCAGAATCCCAGGGCAGACACAAGGTCCAGATCACCATTTCATAGCCACTGCAGGGAGCCCAACAAGCAAATTCTCTCCTCTACCTTCACTTTCCCAGCTGAGGCATTTCTAGCACTTCCAAAAGTCTATTCTGCCTAGCTACTAACCTTGGGGACTTGGGTGTCCTTGAACCAGGGCTCCCTTAAGATAGAGCTCCCTTCCTGTTCTTCTGAAGCCCAGCTCTTTGCCTCCTCTACAACTAATAGAGTGCTCCTCTTCCTCCTCTTTTTCTTCTTCTTCCTCCTCCTCCTTCTTCCTCTTCTTCTCCTGTCCTTGTCCTGGGGGCTTGAACTCAGGGCCTGGGCATTGTCCCTAGGCTTCTTTTGCTCAAGAATAATGCTCTACCACTTGAGCCAGAGCTCAACTTCCAGCTTTTTGGTACTTAATTGGAGATAAGTGTCTCGTTTACTGCCATGGATTATAGATGTGAGCCACTGGCATCCAGTGTCTTTTAAACATGTCCTGTCTTATCTACTACCCTATTAGGCTCGTATCACTCTGTGGTGTGTATGTAAAATTGTCTCAAGCCTGTGACCAGGACAGAGGCCTCTCTTGCCAGGTATAAAGGCTACAATATTTGGCATGTCTATATACCTCTTAAAATAAGGCAAGTAAAGCTGCACACAGCATGGCAGTATAATCCCAGCAGTGCAGAAGGTGATTGCTTTCCATTATCTCTGCATTGTTCTAGCCATGTGACACAGGATTAGTACCTTCTTT
Source organism: Perognathus longimembris pacificus (assembly GCF_023159225.1). Lineage (NCBI taxonomy): Eukaryota > Metazoa > Chordata > Mammalia > Rodentia > Heteromyidae > Perognathus > Perognathus longimembris. The sequence continues at coordinate 87,689,066 of NC_063162.1, read as the reverse complement.
AGCAGTCACACCACATTGCTGGCTCAGATGAAGTCAAGAATTAATTCTAAATCTTAGGTTGCTATTACAGAATCCCTCTCTAGGCTAGCTCTTCCCTCTTCTGTAATTGATAGTTTTGAATTGAAATGCAAGGTTTTACATGTATTGCTAATACAATTCAGCTTATTAGCTTAGGATTTTTTTATTACATTTGTGGTGTTCTCTACTGTGCCCATACTTCTAGCCTGAGGAAATTGACAGGCATATATGCAGTATCTTCATTCATGTATGTGGGTAAAATGGCAAGTGAGAGAGAAGGCAGAAATGGAATCAATGAGGAAAACTTAGATATAGAAGATTTCGACTCAGATTTTTTTCCCCTTAGTACTGCAGATTGAGCTCAGAGTCTTGAAATCTTGCTTCAACTCAAAGCTGGACCTGAGCCATATCTCCACTTCCAGCTTTTTGCTGGTTAACTGGAATAAGATTTTCTTAGATGTTCCTGCCTAAGCTGCCTTTACATCAGGATCCTCAGATCTCAGTCTCCTGAGTAGCTAGGATTTACAGGCATGAGCACCTGTTCCCATCACTCAACAGAATGGACCACTTGAAAGATGAGAGAAGACTTCAAGCAAAAGGCAAACAACACAGAGCCATAGAAATAATGTTTTGATAAGCAGACTTCTGAGAACAGCGCACTCAATTCTGAGACAATAATTATAGGATTGTAAGTCATAAGGGAAAATCTTGACATCCCCAAACCCATCCCAAATCTCTACAGTAAACATCCTATGTTCCCAAGCTATGTGATAACTCCTCTATAAGAACCACACCCTCCATGTCCTCCCTTTTACAGTTCTTGTCACATCTCACCTTTTACTGTAGCTGCTGACAGAAGGGTCTCATGTCACCATTACAAGCTCCTGGTTCTCCAGAACTACATGTATATTCATCAGTCTTTCTCTTGTACCTATAGATTGCAACTTCTGCCTAGAAGGGACCACATTGCAGATCAAAATAAAAGAGATGGGGGGGCAGGAGAAGGGGGCGTACTTGAATCCAGAAGATATACCTGGTAAGTGGTGTCTTGGCACCCCTAAGCAAGTGCTCCAGGAAGGCAGAACTCTGCCTGCCCCTTCCTGCTCCTCTGAAGCCAGCACAGTGCTCAACTGTGGAACCATGAATGAATTAACGATTCCCCTGGGAAGGAATTCACCTTGTATGAGTAAGACCAGAAGAGGAGAGAAAGAAAAAAACTCAACAGCAGATTCTGACATCCCTTTGAGAGTACAAGACATACACAAAGACTTGGGTTCCCCTAAGTGTTCAAGGAGTTTATTGTCAAATCTGATATATGATTTCCTAATTCAGAATAATTCGATAGTGTGAGAACTCCTGCTCAGTACACTCCTCACCTTCCTACCTGTGAGTCAACCTCTGTCCCAGAGGGGCCTTGAGAAACTTAGCAAATTAAAAGCCAGAAAACCCACAGAGAGCTGAATTTAAAAAAAAAATACATTATGTTGTAGAGATTTCATTCCATGAAATCTTTGGAATGTTTGTATACTTAATTCAAATGATCCTTGTATAGAGTCCGGTGCTATCTGGATGTCCTGAATTCCCCATGGCAGTGGTGCCTGGAGGCTGCCCTTCACGCAGCTGGCCTTACCTCAGCTATTGCTGGACCCATGCTCCATCTCATCTCCTTAGGCTGCACTTCATGGAACCCAGTTTATGATGATGATCTCAAAGTAACATCAATCTGTCACAGTACCATTCAACAGCAGGCCACAGCATTTGATAGATCATCTGATTGCATTCAGCACTCCCCACCACCACCCCAGCCCAGCCCTGTCAAGAGAGGCAGCAGAGAGAAATTTGCACAGAGCCAGAATTATGACATCGGGTTCTG
>NC_063162.1:87669947-87686675 GCF_023159225.1 Perognathus longimembris pacificus | reverse complement strand
TGGAGATGGGCAGGTCCTGGTTCCACACCGGAAGCTATAGAATCTCATTCTCCTCCTCTGGATGATGCCTCTGGTCCAGTCACTGCAGCCATTATCCACAGGGGTAGGGCTTGTTTCAGACATCAGTCCATGTTGTAAACTCTTCAAGCTGCTCTGTATAACTGTTTGGGGCCTTACAATCCCCAGCAGGCCCCACACAGGGAATTCTAGCCCAGCTCATCTGCTATAGTATTGCTCCCTTCCATATTGGCAGTGCCTGGGCACAGGACCCTCTCATGGACAGAAGAAAAGTATGCCACTTTCCCTCCCCCATTGGCAAACTCAGTCTCCCTTATATCTGTATACTTTACTCTAGATATCCGCAGAACCCACTCCGGATTCTATGGTAAAACAAAAAATTGGCAGGAGAAGATAAATGTGTCTGGGAATCTCTCTTCCCCTCCCTCCCTTCCTCTCTTCCTCCCTTCCTCTCTCTCTCCCTCCTTCCCTCTACTCTTCTCTCTTTCTCTCTCTCTTCTTCCAATCCTCCCCAAAATTTATCAGGATGGATGGATAGATGTATTTGTAATAACCTGTGTTTTCTTTATGCTGTAAAACTGTGGTTGGTTGGCAAGTGATTTTTTAAAAAATAAAAGACCAGAGAGTAAATGTTTTAGAGTTTAGGGTCCAGATGGTCTCTGGTCTCTGTAGCAGCTGCTCAGTTTGAATGTTCTAGTGGGAAAATACTCATAGACAATTGGTAAATGAATAAAAGCAGCTCTGTTTCCATAAAGCATTGTTTAAAATGAGGTGTAGAGGGCCAGTTTGGGTCTGAAGGCCACAGTTCACTGAGCCCTCACAGGGAGGAATTGCAGGAGCTGACTCTTCCAGGCAGAGATCTTGGCAAAGGAAATGATGAGCAGAGACATCCACAGTTATTTTATTTGTTCATGTATTTAATACCAAATGGTAAGAATCTTCATCTTAGACCTGGATTTACTTGTCATTTTTTATTAATTTTATTTCTTCTGAACTTCAAAAGGTCGTACAAGAGGGTTTCAATTAATGTGTCCAATGTTTCACATTCAGAGTTACCCCTTCCACCATTCTCTCACATTCTATCTGTTGTCTCCCTCCAGACTTATCTCACAGTTCCCATTTCCTTGATCACATGTGCACATGGAATGTTTTTACTGGGTTTATCCTCTGTCCTCTTCTTCATTCATCACTCCCCTACCCACTAGCCCCTCCTTACAATCTCATTTGATAGGATCTATAGAAAGTGACTCTATGCCCACCTCTTGATCAGCCCCTAACGGACTAACAGGTTCCTCCTTCTGTTTGTTGAAGCACTTACTCCATGAACTGAACTCTACAGAGAGGCTCTGAGGTTACACAGAGATGAGAGAGGTACAGCAAAGCCCAGCCTCCCTCATCCCCACACCCCTCAACCAAGGACCAGACATGTGATGGAAATTATGGTAGTCAAGGCCAGCTACCCGCAAATTCCACTGACTTACCCCAGCCCAAACCACACAGGCAGAAATCCACAGTTAAGCCCTATCCAACTTCTTGCCCCACAGAGGTGATGGTTTTTTGAGTTAGTTTAGATGGATTGCCAGAACAGATTATGGATGAAAATTCCGCAAAACAGTTCAAAATTACTATTCTTTTTTTCGCATAAAATCTAGTAAAGTTCCAGAACCTGTTTATTTCCTCCTTTTGGTAAATATGGAGTAAAACTTCAAGCAAATCACCTCTTTGCTTACATTTGGGAACAGGAGATTAACTTTACCTACCCTAAGACTCCTATAGAGATGTTCTTGAAAACAACATGTGCAGATCAAAGGAAAGACTTTAGCAATGTGTTTGAGAAGGATTACATTTTCTTTTGTGGCAGGTAGGGGCTTGTAACTTCCTTGACACGGTTATGCAATTCCACAGGGTGGCAAGCTGTGTCTGTTCAAGCACAAGAATGAAAAGGATTAGTGACAGGGCTTTCTCCTTTCTTAACTGCCTTTGGAGAGAGTCAGAAGGCTTTTCCCTGTGGTTGTTTGTATGCAGGCTTTCCATTGTGCAGAATCTGGGTAATGGGCAGGTTTTCTAAGGTAACAAGTTTAGTGAAACACTAGACGGTGCACTTTGTGGAGGTTTTTTTGGGGGGAGGGGCATTAATAAAGACTCTGAGGTGGGGATGGAGAAGTGGAAAAGGAATACAGCAGCCACATGGAGGTGAGGGAAGGGCAGGGATAGGAGAGAAAGAAACAGATTGTCAGCCACTGGTGTGAATGGGAGGAGCTATGTTGGGAGCCTGAAGGGTAGGGAGAATTTTGGGGTGGGAAATGGAGAATGAGGACCAGATTTACTAAGTACCAGCTGCTGCCCTTGTGGAAAACCATGGCAGAGAGGAAAAATTTGTTAGACACGAAGAACACCATCCCACTGCCATCTTTTGGATCCTTTCTAAAAGGTAGCCTATGTGCCTATTGTATATTGAAATTTCTTTTTCTTTTTCTTCTTCCTCCTCCTCCTCCTCTTCCTCCTCTTCCTCCTCCTCTTCCTCCTCCTCCTTCTACTTCAAAAGAACTCTTCAGAAGAAGGGAATCCCTTTAAAGCTCCTCCTCTTCTGGGCATTTATTTTGAACAGCTAGATGCTGCTTACTGGAGGCATATTAGCCTAATGTGATCTTAGTCCATGCCAGGTTGTTTGATTCTAGAATCAGCTGATGGCATCAATAAGAAAATAGTAAAAAAAAAAAAAATTAGTAGACTTTTAGCTAATTTCCAGGATGTCAATTTCATGACTGTACTGATCTGGTCTATAGAACCCCTTCAAATATTCCTTTAAAAAATACATGTCTATGTTGTAAGAGATCACATAAACACGAACAAGATGAATGAAGATAATGGCCTAATTTCACACAGACACACATTTAATCCTTAAGATATCATTTCCATCATGTACACACTTTCAAAAAAAAAATGCTGTTTTACCAGGAGTGATAGCACATGCCTGAAATCCCAGCCCTCTAGCCAGAAGATTACAGGCTAGTGAGAGCCTGTTTTAAAAGGAAAAAAGAACTGTTTCTCCAACAACTTTCATGAAAATAAAGATGAGGTCTTATAGGACATGGTAAAGAATGATTCAAAAAAGAATACAGTTACAAGTTACGGGGATTTCTTTATACTCATGTTTGTTTTACATGAGGGCACATAGAGAAACTTCTGTTTATGTTCTGCTTTTTGGCTTGGACACTGCACAAAACCTGTGCCACAGTGGGTCTAGGTTAGCCTCAAGTCTCATAATTACATTATTTCAAGCTTATCTGCATAATAAAAGAAAGGATAATCCTTTTGTAAAATGGTAAACTATGACCTTTAGAATCATGATTCCAAGAAATGCTTGGTTTTGTTTTCATCTTGTGTGTAGACAGTTCCAAAGAAGCATTCAAATGAACTCTCAGCCTTCTAAAGATTGGAACTTTGTTTTGTCCTATTAGCTTAACTTTCCTAACGACAGAGATTTAAAAAAAAAAAAAAGGCGTCAGAAGCAAACTGTCTTTAACCCTGGAGTTAACGTGGCACAGGGAAGGTTCTGGGTAGAAGTCCCCAGCTTTCTACTGATCTAGCATGGATGCAGAAGTAGAAGCCAGAGGCACCATCAGGTTGGACCTGATCCAGGCTTTATTGGCTTCTACGGTGTTCCCAGCCAGCGTTTTCTCCAGTTGCCTTCAGGAGTGGTTCCCCATGATCACCACTACTCACTATGTCCTCCTTGCTTAATACTTTATATTATATTACTAAATCCTGGGAACATTTTTTTTTCTCACCCTTGATGAAAGTTTATAGAAATCAGCTTTATATGGTAGCCAAATTATAAAAACGACAGAACAATTTGATTATGAGTCAATTGCCTTATCATTTCCAAATTTACTTCCTGGGGCTTTCAAATGTTGCACTTTTGCTTCACTCAGATCTCTATGCTTCAAAATAATACTGTAATTATGGATCACTCCCTGTGAGCAAAGCCTTTTAGTACTGCAAGAGCATGACGCAAAAGGGTCTCCTACTCATGAGCATTCAAACTATGCTCCCTGAAGGACATCTCTTACCATAGAGAATAAAACCTGACTCGGCATTTCAAATATTTCTTGGGGGTCTGAGAGGCATCTATAGCATTTTCTACCTCTCAGCATTCATTGTGTGTTCCTCTTTCCAATTTTGTAGACAAAAAAAAAAACCAACAAAATTACTGAGAAGACTTTTCTGAAAAGATGTCAATTTCATTAGCACCTACTTGAAATGATATTCATGTTTGGTAGAATTCCTTAGTAAGTCCCCTTCCGTTTTTCTACCGGAAAAAAAAACCCAAACTGGGTGGCTGCAATACGTGTTTAAAAATAAAAGCCAGCTGTTCATCACACATTCACAGCCTCTTCCTTCTCACCCTCTCCTCTGCAGGGCATACAGGAAGTCAAATTTCCAGTTTTATTTTCCCTCTTTCAAATCTTCTACTGGAGGCTATTTTCTGTTTCAGTGGATTTGGTGCCTGGAAGTGGATGTTTTGTAGCCCCCTCTCTAAATAAAAGAGCTCTTTATCCATTTATCACATTCCATTTCAGCACTTTTTAAACCTCAGAGACCAGACAACGTATATGTTTTAGAAGATTCATGTGCTATTGTACCAGTTAATAAAAACACCTTTTAAGCAATCATCTTGTTCTCTGCTTTTTATTTTTGTAGAGGAAAACTATCTAAGAGACCCTAAATGCAGTAGCTTGATTGCAAAAATGGTTCCATTCTCTACCCCTCTTCACATCCAGGCCCTTTGCAAAGATACTTTTCAGATCTTCTAATCAAGGAGGGGATTTTATTTGCCATGCTTGACGATGGCCTAGTCTTGTAAATCCCTTTGGCCAACAAAGTAAACATGGTGACATGCTGGTTCTGAGCTAGTCCTTAAGAGACCTAGTGTGCTTCCTTCCACTCTCTTTTGAAAGCTCGTTGTTGCCATGGCAACTGGAAGAACTAGCCTGGGAGGAGAGAGGCCATTGAAACCCAGCCAGGTCACCCAACTGAAGCCATTCCAGACCAAGCCATCCCCAGTCAACTTTCTTGTTGACCATAGAAGCCTGAGAGACATTAGGCTAAGACAGCCAATCCCACACAAACCAACAGAACTGCTAAGCCAACCCACGGTCTTGCGGGAAACAGTGATGACTTGTTTTTAAGCCACTATGGTTTGTTATGCAACACTAGCTATTTGGTACAGTCCCTCATTAAATATGCATTTTATAGATGCACATATATTATAGACAGCATGAATATAGAAGCTACTACATGCAGCTTGGGGAGTTGTGCAACATTTAATATGTTCAAATCCCACTTTTTTCACTCATAAAATGTGTGATACATTAATCTCTTCACATTTTAGTGTCTTCATGGCAATGAAGAACAATTAGTCAATTGTACAGAACTACTGATAGGATGAGAGATAGTTTATAGACAGTGTCTAGAAAAAGGATTGATGACCAATGAATGAAAGACACTAGTATATTTATATGTACATATGTCTAAGTTATAACTAATAGCTCTTACCTTTTGAATGTCCAGAGATTATAACCAATAACTGGATAAATATCAAACCAGTCTATATATCTGGCCTTAATAAGCATACCCTAGTAACTTTCTTTTCCTAGCAATATCTCAAAGTGCTGCTCCTTGGAAAAGAACCTAGAAATTACCCAGCCTAGGCCTTCACTCTCTACCACCCAGCCTTCACTTCTATTGCTCTTCTGCTGTTTCACTATAGTGGTATTGACCTTCACCTGCCCCTTTGGGTTTTACTGTTGTGTGACTTTTTTCCCCCTGGTCTCTGGAGCACTGACACATTAACATTGCTATGATGGCTAGCTTTTCCAGTCCTTAGTCCAGTCTTCTTACTCTCCTTATCAATACTTTTATCAGGTTCCTATAGTGGCAAAGTTTGGCTCAGTATTCACCAAACCCTTTTCTTTTCTCATTGCTCAGCTCTCTGTCTGGTGAAGCCATGTGGTTCATTTTCAGCAATAGAGCTTTGACCTAGAAGCTATACCTGACCTCCTGGATGAGGCATGTGAAATACGCTCTCTTTTTTCACCTCATTGGGCTGAAACATAGAGCAGAAGACAGTGATGACACGGGGGTTCCCACGCATCCCCACTGGATCCGTGTCACTGCCTGCAAGACAGTCAGCCAAAGAAACCCCCTGGCTAGAGAATGTCTGCACTGGGAACTTTCCATGGGGTAGAAATATATTTTTCTGAGGTTTAGTCTGTTGTTGTTGTTGGTGGTGGTGGTGGTGGTGGTGGTGTGTGTGTGTGTGTGTGTTTGTGTGTGTTGTGCCAATCCTGGGGTTTGCACTCAAGTCTTGAGTGCCATCTCTGAGCATTTTTGCTCAAGGTTAGTGCTCTATCACTTGAGCCGCAGCTCCACTTCCACTTCCAGCTTTTTGGTGGATAATTAGAGATAAGAGACTCAAGGACTTTCTTGCGTGGGCTGATTTTGAACCATAATCCTCAGATCTCAGCCTCCTGAGTAGCTAGGATTCCAGGAGTGAGCCACAGGCACCCAGCGGATCTAAGAATTTTAATGGATGGTTGTTATCATTGCCTTGACTAACACATCCTGACTAATGCAGCCTTCAGATTTTGTCCCTGTTTTCTTCATTTCCTACAGCTCTAATTTGTCCCAGTGTTTCTTGTGGGTTCTTTGCATTTAAACCCTGGCAAGTTTGCTAGAAATCAGATGGAGACAAATATAAATTAACTCAATAAATAACTTATTGAATGCCCAGCATTTGCCAGGTAATAGGCCAGGCATTGAGGATATATGGAAGAAATATAAAAATGACAACATGACCAGAATGGCACATCTCAGAGCTGAGTTCTGATGTCTACACTCTGCTGTAAGCACAAATTCCCTGAAATGCATCCTGCAGGAAGCTAAGAGAATAGTCTTCTTCCCTGTGCTGCTCATGCATCTCAGTGATGAGACTGCAAGGAGCCCAGTGTTTCTTGGTACTTTACCCCCATAGCAGGTCCACTGGGTAAAAAAACTAACAGGCAGTGCTGAGACCTTGAGTTCAAGCCTCAGTACTGGCATGCGCGCGCAAGCACACGCGTGCACACACGCACAGGCGCTCCAATCACAATACTGATTCCAATACTTATTATGTATTCTAATCATAACTAATTTGCATTTCCAATCTAGCCTCATAGTCCTGTAAACATTTCTCCTTCCAAAAATTTCTGAGTTTTCAGCTGCTACTAAACAACAACATGTTGCTGGATAATTAAAAGGACACGTCTGAGCATTTCCAGGGATCTCTGTGTATCAGTGGTTCAGCAACACTTCAGATGGTTTTTGCCTAATGCACATTGTGAAAGAAGAGGCTTGTACTGAGCCCAGGAGGATCCAGAGGAGTCCCAACAGCTGGAAGGTATAAATGCCATCATACCGAGCACTTCTTCCAAGCAGTTCACTAGCCACAGGTAGTATACCAAGCAAGAGGAACCATCATCTGTTTCGAGCTGCAGCTTCTGATAGGGAGTGAGATCAGCTTTGATAATGGATGTGGTGAATGGAGATAATTGGTTCCCAGTCTGTATAAATTCATCATTGTTTCCCCTCTTTTCCCAGCTTTAATCCTCAGAGTGTCCTGTGACCATGTTCACAAGAGCACACACAAGAGCACACACCTTCGCTCCTCATGTTGTCAAATCCCATGTGCAAAAAGAACTATAAGTTTTAGTTAGGATCTCAACAGCACAATGTTCTGCACTTGACACTGTCTGAATTCTAGTGCCTCCATTTAAAGGTCAAAGGTGATAGATACAGAAGATCTGGCATTGAAAATACTGCAATATGGCAATGGCAATGTTTTATTTTTATTTTGTTAGTTTATTTATATACTTCTTTTGTATTGATATTGGGGCTTGAATTCAGGGCCTGGGTCCTGTCCCTGAGCTTTTTTTTTTCTCAAGGCTGGTGCTCTACCACTTGAGCTATAGCCATACTTCTGACACTTTTCATTGGAGGGTACATGGGCTTTCCTGTCCAGGCTGACTTTGAACTATGTTCCTCAGATCTCAGCCTCCCGAGTAGCAGGTTTACATGCATGAGTCACAGGCACTGAACTTTGGTTATTTATTTTTTGCTTTGAGGTGCTCAAACGAAAAGGCATGGCTCATGTATGCTAGGCAAGTGTTCAGTGAGAATCCTAGCCCTTCAAATCTTGTTTCTAAACAGTGCCAGCTGAGTAGCTTCTCCTATGTGAACAGTTCCAAGTTCCTCACTGGAGAAGGATCCCTACTTTCTGACTATCCTGCAATTGGCACACAATATCCCACCAATGTATTGGAATCATTGCATTTTCTTTTCTGTGTGGAGGAAGAGGAAGGGGAAGAAAAAGAAGAGAGGAGGAGGAAGTGAAGGAGGAAGAGGAGGAAGAGGAGGAGGAGGAGGAAGAGGAAGAGGAGGAGGAGGAGGAGGAGGAGGAGGAGGAAGAGGAGGAGGGGGGGGAATTAATATTATTATTGGAGGAGGAAGAAGGAGGGTAAAAATAGAAACCTGAGTCAAGATGCCAAGACTAACTGTAATTCTCAGCCTCTTCAGTACAACAACCTAAGAGTTAATTCAAGCAGGACACTCAGATAAAAAAGCTGTTGAACTGAAATCTTTCAATATTTGCTTAGTTGAAATGACTGTTTTATCTTTACCCCGACTTTTATCTGTTTGGAATGTTCTTCTGGCAATAATGCTGTATTCTGACACACAGTTATTTTTCCTAAGTACTAAATCACATTCTGCTGGAGGTTGAAGCTTTGAATATGCCCCATGTGGGACATTTCAATGTTAGATGGAACTTCTATACTATTGAAAAATTTAAACTATGTGAAAATAAATATTTTTTCTCTGCTTGTTTCTGTTCAACCATCGTATTTTTTTTTATCAGCGTCAAGTTGATAAATTCAATTGGAGTAAGGCTATTGCTTAGTTTTGTTGTTTCATTGCTTTCATTCTTTTCTTATGAGCATGCTGAAATTCTTCCTTTATAAAAGAGAGAGAAAATTCATAAGGACATACTATTTCAGTTAAAATGTTGAGGAAGGTTTGAGTGCCTGGCTCCTCCCCCTTATTCCCATAATCATCTGTGAAAAAAGCTGGAGAACTGAAAAAAAATTGGCATTAAAGAGAAGGAGTTAAAAAATACTTCAATGTAGACAAAGCAGAAATTTCTTTTTTTCCTAGTACCCATGTGGGGTGGGGGGTGCTGAGGAATGCCGTCTGCTTGATAGGTTTTGCTTGTTCTTCTACTGCTCCACCACTTGGATCATACTTGTAGCTTGGCTTTTTGCTGGCTAATTGGATATGAAAGTTCACGAATATTTCTGACCAGGCTGATTTTGAACCAAGCTGCTTCAGGTCTCAGCCACCTGAGTCACTAATAAATGAGCCATCCACACCTGGCTGAAAAGCTGAAGCCTTGATTTGAATCTCTGCCCACTGTTGGGTCTACCACTCTTGGGCACATGGATTGCGCTCAAAGAACGGGTAGGCTCACTGAAGTCCATTGGAGATAGCTCTACTTCTGTTTATTCCTGAGATTCTGAGACATGGGAGGCCAATTGAAGGGAAGAATGGAATCTTGAGGGAGAGGCTGTTTGTGGAGCCCATTTAGAATTTGTCCTAAGGAAAGAGGATCCTAGGTCCTATGTCCTAACTAGCCCCGGTGTGGGATCAAATCTGCTAATACAAGACACTCAAGCATATTTGAGTCAACCCCAACCTCATCGGCAGCTCCATGAGCAAGTCTCAAATGAAGAAAACTCAGTAGAACTAGGATTGTTTCTCTAAACTACCAGAGACATTGCACTCAGATGGCCCTCCTTAACCACAACAGTCCTAGTCTCCCTCACATTCCTATAGATCACCACTGGCCTTGACGGGAGACCACTGTGACCAAGGACACATTTTGACCTTCTGAGCAGCCACAGACACAGTAGGTCTACTATGGCTGTGCTAATGTAGAGGGAAGCAAAACTGCAGTGGTCCTTTAGGAGAGATGGAGAGTGACAAGGGCCAGCAATGTCACATAGTCACCAGAGCCAACGAACACATGACGGACACCATCTGAAGACACACAGTTATAACTGGAGGTTAAGAGATTGGTTTCCCCGGGTATAGGAAATACCATGTAAGAAGTGGAAGCATCCGTGTGGAAATGGTCTCTTTCTTCCCCAGAGGCAGCAGCAGCCTGGAAATACTTGCCAAGTAAAGCCAGAAATGTCCTTATCATGTGAAGTAGGCAAAAAAAACATTCACTTAAACATCCTGAAAAATACCAGGAAGAATTGAGAAGGACGCATGCATCAGGCACCCACATGTGCCAGTCCCTTTGTTGGCATTCTCCATGACCACCTGATCTGATGCCAGCTAGCTCTGTGAGAGGGCACTGCTAGTCTCTTTCTGCACATGATTAAACAGAAGCTTGGGTATTTAAACTTTTTTCTAAAGTCACAGAGCCAGTGATGGTGAATGCTTTAACTGCAATTCTTTTCTTTTCTGACTCAATACCTTTATCTTTTCCATGGTTTCTGAAAGACAACTATGCAAAAGCATAGCAATGGGTAATTCTAGGCAAAGGGCCTGCGGTGTCCAATGTGCTATTCTTATAACTGTTAGTTTTAACAAAAATAAATCGTGTTCAAAAATTTGGAGAAGTGCAGCTGAGTGCTGATGGCTCATATCTGTAATCACAGCTACTTAGGAGTCTTAAGATCTGAGGATTGAGGTTCAAAGCCAACCCAGGCAAAAAAAAAAAAAAAATCTACAAGATTCTTTTCTCCAGTAAAACACTGGACTTGAGGTATGGCTCAAGTTGTAGAGCACCAGCCACAAATGGAAATGGCTGAGCAAAAGCCTAAGTCCCTGAGTTCAAACTCTGGTACCAAAACAAAAATAAAATAATAAAATAGACACAGGGAAGAAATCTAATATATGGCCCATCACAAACAGTTGATTTCTTCTCTGGAATGTGGTTCTCCTCCCCCCAGCTGGTGGGACTATATTATTTAGTTCCCTTGAAACCCACCTACTCCCTCTGTACCTGATGAACTGGTGCTGAAGAGCCCCCACAGTGAGATCCCTTGTATTTCCAGAACATGTTATAAATTGTTCCTATTGAAGTGAGAGCCTCTAATAGAATAACAGTACAGATCTTAGAGTTCTCTTTAAATCTTAAATTTTGTAAATCTCTTAATAGGGCTACCGCAAACATTCCTAGTAAAGAATTCCTAGTGTCCTTGTAAGACACTGATCTGCTCCTGTGAGTCGGTCTTTATTCTCAATGAAGTATCTTGTCTTCCATGTTTGGCTTTGGGTAGCCATAAAAATACTAATGGCATTTGTTCTAGTACTCAGAGTAAATGGTTCTAATCACTAGAGAAATTCTCTTAAGTTTTTATGATCTCAAACAGATGCTTATTTCAACCATAATAACTACACTAAGACTGGAGAACATTTCCAATGAGAATAAGGGAGTCTTCCTCAGTTTCCAGCCATACATTCTAGAAGTAAGAAGTCCAGATTAGTCTTTCCAGTTTCTCAGTCTTAATTGTGGTTACTTGCATGCTGCTTCTTCCAGGTCACAGAGATTCTGATGATGGGGATCAGTGTTAAGAATGGCCTGTCACAGAAGTGCTATAAAAATTAGCCAAGAAATCATGTCCAAGTGTTTCAATAAGTCATCGTGTATCTCTAATAATGATAGTCCATCAATTAAAATAACTAAATATTTTTTCATCCCGGAATACTTTTTGCCTAGATTTGCAATTAGCTTTGAAAAAGTGTTTTATTTTCCCAGTACAATTAATTGATTTTTTTCCTAGGCTTATTTTGCTCAAGGCTAGCACTCTACCACTTAAGCCACAGTGCCATTTCCAGGTTTTCCTGTGCATGTGGTACCAAAAAATTGAACCCAGGGCTTTGTACATACTTAGCAAGCACTCTACCACTAGGCCAAACTCCTGGCCATACAATTGATTTTTTTATGAAAACCTCACTTATAAAAACTGAATATTATTTTTCCTTTTTTCATTATCTTTTAAGGATCTGTACATTGGTGTTTCAATTCAATATTTCACTTTATGTATACAATTCACCTTGGTCAGTGTCACCCCTTCATTGGTCTCCCTATCTCTCCCAATTCCACCATCCATACAAGTTACCTGGCTCTATTTTTACATATTTGCATTGAGTTATGCCTGTATTCTCCCATTCTACTTTCTCCTTTCCTCCCCCACTTCTAACAAGGAACGTTTCAGTAAAAGCTGAATTGTAAAGGTTAATATGCATTTACAGATGACTATCATTATTATAAAAATAATTCCTTTTGCTCAATATAACTTTCTATTCCTTAATGCCAGAAGATACAAAACTCTTATGTAACTTGAATAACATTGTTTTGTTTTTAATTATTTTTAGTAATATATTTATAGAATTTCAAGTTTACACTAGAGAATTTGATGTTAATCCATTTTTTTCCTGGAGTCATAAAGGAAGATTGCTTAGGAAATTTTGCAGAACTCATTTCAATGCAAATAAAAAAGTTTTCTGAGAAATTAGTTTTGAAGTTTTACAATTTTTCAAAAATGTAAAAAATGTGAATGCCATTGCCTCAGGCCCCTATCCCCCTTGGTGAACCAGGACTTGTTCTTCTCAAGTCCTACTCTATAGGATGCTCTCTAATCAGTATCTCACTAAAAATAGCTTTAACCACAAAAACAATTCCAAATAAGTAGCTACTAACTCCTAGGTTACATGCTATGGTGTGTTCATGGATCTCCCTCTAGAATCAGAAGCAAAGTTAATTCTTTAAAAAAGATATTTATTATCTTTAAGTAGCTTTACAAAGGAGGTGTCATATACTAAAGCAGTTTATTAATAAAATGCATCTTGTTTGGTGTCACCCCCTTCAACATTCTCACCTCCCCACCTTTGACCCATCCATTCCCCTACTTTTCTTAATTTTGTGGTGTATACAATGAATTCTTGACTGTAGTCCCTCCCCTTTGCCCTCCCCTTCCGTCATCTTCCCCTCTTCCTTTGCATGCCCACTTGGTTGTACCCATTTCCTGGTGTTGGTTTTGTTGTGCTTTGTCCTAGTCTTTCTAAAAGATTATACTATTTGAGCTCCCCACAGAGTCTATTATGCTTCAGTTAATTCATTTGTAACAACTTGCATATCACCCAACATGTTCACTTATAGATTTATAGGTACATTCTATTTTCCACAAATGAAGGAAAGCATGCAATCTTTGTTTCTCTGGGTCTGGCACTTCTCAAAAGAAGCAAAAATGGCCAATAGACACATGAAGAATGCTCAGCCTTTCTGATCATAAAGGAAATGAAAATAAAAAAAACAATGTGATCCTACCTAACCCCTGTTAGAATGACTATTACCAAGAAAACTAGCAACAACAAATGCTGGTGTGGATGCAGCACAAAAAAAGACTTCTATTATGCTACTAGTGGGAAAGCAGTATGGAGATTCCTTACAAACTAAGCATAGACCTACCCTATGTCCTAGCAATTCCACTTCTGGGCAGTTATCCAATAGAACACAAAGCTATAGCAAAGCCACCTTCACAACCATGTTCATTGCAGCACTATTTACCATAGCCAAGATATAGAATCAGCCCAGATGCCCATCAATGGATGAATGGGTCAAGAAAATGTGGAATTTTATTCATTTATTTGTAAGAATGATACTGTATCATTTGTAGGGAAATGGGAAGACTTAGCAATTCATTCTTACAACAATCCAGGCCTAGAATGTGAATGTCAGGCATTACATGTGACTGGGCTGAGCTGTGCGCTTGGTAGTTTTCCATTGGTCTCCCATGTATCTGCTGGAAGAGCGACATCTGAAGAAACCAATGAATTCTAAGGCATGAGAATGCTCACCGTATAGAAGAGTATGTCTGTGGCTGTCAGAAGGGTCCAGAAAAACTATCTTAGGGCCGTTGGAAGGTCCAGACTTTGGGAGTCTTGATATCAACTCCACTTCCATCCTCCAAAATGCTTCACATAATAGCCTAGATCAGTTACAGGCTGTCTTGGGCATCCCTTCCTTAGGATTGTTTCTCCTCAGTGTTCTTATAATCATCTATGACAGGCAGAAGCCAGGGTATCACTTTCCCAGGGCTAATGTAGCAAATCACCACAAACTGTTGGCTTAAAACAGCAGAACTTTATTCCTTCAGGGTTCGAAATCTGACATCAGCAAATCCACAAGGCTATGCTTCCTATTATAGTTCCACAGAGGAATCGTTGCTTCTTCTGCCTTCCGGTGGTTGCCATAATCCCTGGCACTCTTTAGCTTGGGGCAGTATAACTCCAATTCTTTCTCAATCTTCACATGACTTTCTTTCCCTAGTCTTTGTGGCCAGATTTCCCTCTTAGAAGGTATCAGTTATTGGATTTAGCTCCACTTTTCATCTAATATGTCTAGAATCTGCTTTCTTAGTCATTAACACTACTTCAAACAAAAAAATCAGTGCCCCATATGGACCACAAGCCATAACCCTGAATTAAAACAAAAAATTGATATGATAAATAATTTAGGAAAATCTAGATGAAATTTAAACAATAATTTTCTAGTCATATCACTGTAAATGAAATCCATATTTTTGGAGTCCAGTTCACCAGACTACAAGGTTTCTAGTTGCCTCTGTTTCCCTTTGACCAGCAAAAATATGAGTGAGGCCTCCATCTATCATTCAGTCCATCCAAGTCACTGGGACCAAGATTCTCAGCCTGAGTAATATGAGGGACTCATCTGAGACTTAAGAAATCCTACCTGCATCTTGGGACCTACGGGGACACTGAGGTTTTAGTGTGTTCTTACAGTCCTGTAGGTGATAACTTCTGCCACTGCAGCTGAGGACACAGCTCCAGAAGCCATGCAAAACCCCAGGAGGATAGATAGGCTTCTGATTCAGCTTCTGTTTCTTGTCACAGATAATGGCCACAATCCATCTCAGCTGGAAATCTCAAGGAACAAAGCAAGACTTCTGTATTTAACTCCAGACCCAGGATCCATTCTGAGCATCTGTTCTGACTACAGAGACCCTGCTTGCCATTGATTGCGAGTTGCTGTTTTAATCTCCTGCTCATACTCCAATTCCTGATGGTTTGGGATTTCCTCTATGTGGCCATTTCTCCCAGCCAAACCTAACACGTGGCCTGGAGCCTGGAATCTATTCCTGAAGCCACCATGTGTCCCTACAACAACCTTCCTTAGGCTTCCCTGCCCACAAGACCATACCCACCTGATGGTGGTCAATAGCATTCTGACTAGATCTTGTTCTGGAGAATTCCTAGCCCCCACCTCCTCAGATTTCATAGGTTCTCAGTCCCTGTCTTACATCATCAATTCCTTTTTATCTGTTTCTCCACTGTATTTAGTGGGATCTTCTTAGGACCATGGAGGAACATTTGCCAAAAGTAACTATTCAGTCACTTTTAAATAATAAGACATTTCATCCCAACATAATTTAATCATATTTGAAAATGTTTTTCAGGATACATATGTAATTTGCAGCTCAATAATTCCACTGCATAATAGACTATCTAGTCCTTATATAGTAGTTATATGTTCATTTATTCAATAAATATCTGTCAACTACTTTTCCAGTGACAGGGGATGCAAGACAGAACAGATTACTGCTCTGTATGTTTCATATTCCATTTTAGGAAAAGTAATTTGGTATTAATCTAATCAAGAAAGTGCTATTGAAGAAGGTCAGTGTTGTGGAGCAAATGAAATAGGGGAAGATATAGAGTGACTCTAAATTGGATAGTTAGTAAAGGAATTAATGAAGAGATGATACTTAAGTGAAGATGTAAATGACACAAGGGTCTACAAGGGAAATGTCCAGACAAAGGAATGGGTGTACACAGAGGCCCAATGATGGGGAAAAGCTTGGAACTGCTAAAGACTAGTGAGATGACTCTGGATGGAGATGTGGAAGAGAGAGAGGGAAGTCAGAGAAGTCCACAGGTCAAATCAGGTAAGACCTTAAGATCAACATAAGGATTTGGAATTTCAGACCAAGCTTGTGAAAAGCCACTGGCAGCTTTGAGCAAAGTCCTGGTACGATCTGATCAACACTTATAAAAGATCATTTGGGTTGCAAAGATCATTTGGGTTGCTTGCTAGAGAACAGGCTCTCAGGCTGAGTAGTGGAAACAGAGATATCTGCTAGCAGGCAAAGTGTGTAAGTCTAGATGCTTGGTTTGAATAAATGTGTGAATTCAGAACATACTTTTAGAGCAAAACTAAAAACCAGGAGCAATCAGAGGCATAGGACAGTTATTTGAACTCAGTGCTTTGTGTCTCTACTCCACTGCACACTTTCTAATTCATATGTGGAAATCATATGTGATAGTATCATGAAATAGATGCCTTTGGAAGGTAATAGGGTCATGAGAGTAGCACGTTCATGAATAAAATTAACACTAAAAGGACACTCTCTATCTCTTTTTCTACTATATGGGAATATAACAATAAGCCAGCAGTCTTCAACAAGAGAGCCCTTAACAGGCCAGGCTGGCTTCTTGATCTAGGGCTTCTCTCTAAGTTGGTAAAGACTGGAAGAGCCTAGATTTAGCAGAAGAAACCAAGAGATGCTTTGACAAGTTAAA
>NC_063162.1:87651110-87669447 GCF_023159225.1 Perognathus longimembris pacificus | reverse complement strand
TGTAAGTAAGATGCCTGCCAGGCTCTTGATCACTAAGCACTGTTATACAATGGCCTGGGCAATTCACACTGCAAATAAAAAGACATTGAGCCCTAAACTTTAGAATGATCGTTATAACATGTGATATGGACAAATGTCTGCTCTGATTATGAGATAGTACTGTCAGTGCCATTTTATTATTGGCACTTTCAATGGGATATTTTGAAAGAAAAAAGTTCTTTTGATAGCCACTTAATATTAACACACATATCTACCCTGATGCCCATATAACTGCAGAGTCTGTCAGTATCATGAACAGAAGGAGCTGGGTAGGCAGATGTGGGGGAGTTAGATCTGTGCTTTGTCTCATTTCCTGGCTGCTGACTACAGTCAGCATATGGAGGCATTTCCACACATATTATTCTCCTTTTCCATCCTTCCTTCCACCATGACCTTGGGAACTGAGCACCTTGCCATGGAGGTCTTCCAACTCAGGCTCCAACTGAAAATGTAGACCTAGTAGTGTTCCCATTAGAGAAGGTTTGAGTTTCAACAGTGAGAAGTAAATGCATTGCTATCTATTAGCATTTTTGCTGCACTTTACCACTTGAGCTATACCTCCATTTCCAGCTTTTTGCTGGTTAATTGGAGGTAAGAGTGTCTCAAATTTGGCTGCCCAGGTTGGCTTCAAACCCTGATCCTCAGATCTCAGCCTTGTGAGTGCTACAGTTACAGGCGTGAGCCACCAGTGCTCAGCTATGTATTTTTTGCATGTATGCATACTTTATATATGTCGTGTTTTTACCAAATTGAGGATTGCTTGCTTTTGTCACTTAAAGTAAATCATATGTATTTTCCATATTATTACTTTTCTGACACATGACTGCAGCATGTGACTTCTATATTTTTTAACCATTCCCCTAATGACAGATAGGAAGGGTTTGGAGTTGTTTTTCTGTTGCTGTTTTGTTGTCTTACATTTTTGATCATATAAGCAATCCTGTGATAAATATTCCCTAGTACAGTCTTTATTTGTCTGTCTTATTCTTCAAGATTTTAATTAGTTCTACTCATTCCGGACTTTAAGGCAAGTCACTTGTCACCAAACTGGTCCTGCTAATGAAGACGGTTGTTTGAAAGTGCATATTTTGCCATAACGGTCACAAAAGTCACAGCTAGAGTTTATCACTTTGAGGAATTTTTAAAAATGAGAGAAAATGGAATTTTAAATTTATTTTATTTTTAATTTAAGCTTTTAAAAATTTACAGCTGAAGTTTGAATGTTTTTAAATATCCTCTAGCCACTATTATGAACTGGTATATTGATATTCTGTCCATTATTATATTAGGCAGAGTTTGTTGAATAATTTATGAAGATTCTTGATAAAGCAATAAAGGAAACCCTTTAAAATGTTACTCTTGTAAAGTTTTTCTTAGTTTGTCTTTTACATTCTAGTTTTTACCTTGGGATTTTTTTTTTCAATCACACTTTTTGAGGGGGGATCGCATCACAATTTATAGTAGATATTTAGGAATCAAATCAAAGATCAAATCCTGGCTCTGCTTTTTACCATCTGTGTCTTTTCAAATTATTTAACTTCTCTAAGTTTCAACTGCCCAGTGTTTAACCTTCATATAATCTCATATATATGTGGCAGGATCGTGGTGAGTGGTGAGTGAAACCATGATGATATTGAGAATCTTAACCGGAAATCAGGGATTAGGCCCTCACTTCCCTGAATCCTGGTGTTGAAGTCTTACACTAGCCATACAGAGAAGTCTTCTGACATTAGGTGGCATAACTTAATGGCAGAAGATGAAATGTAAGGCTCTGAGGAGTTCTGTCACAAAGAAACCTGGCTACCTATGTGTATCCCAGTGCTGTCACGCTTTACTAATCATGGGAATTCTTTCTACATATAACACCTCTAACTTTACAGTTTTGACCTTTCAAGGACAAATTTATTTTAAAAGTAAAATTTAATTTGGGGATTATTGTAGACACATATGAAGTTGTAAGAAAGAATACAGAGGAGTTCCATGTGCCCTTTACTCCGTTTCCCCCAATGACTTCATCTTGCAAGACTGTAATACAGTCCCACAAACCCGGACATGGATGTGGTTCTTAATGGCTAATCATCCTGAGCATCTTTTTGGGGGCTTCTCTGCCATCTGCCTACTTCTTCAGTATCTCTTCCTGTCTTACATTCTAGTTGGATTATTTGCTTTTGCTAACTGCAATCTTGAGAGCTATTTATATATTGAATATATGCCACATAAATATGTTCCTTGTTGGATCACAAATATGTTATCCTACATTAGCTTATCTTTTTATACTTTTAACAGGATCTTTCATAGAACAAAAGTTTTTAATTTTCATAAAGCCCAACTATCAATACAATTTCTCTAGGCTGCCCTTGACTGTGCATGATAGTTCTTCTCTTTTGCTGTTAGAGAAAGGTGTACTATAAATGCCACTGTCTTCTGTCCTCCATGCCTTTGACAAAAAAAAATTCACTTTTTTTTCCAAATTATCTTTTCCCTTTTAGAGAAGGTGTCATTATTTAAAGGTATACTTATAAATGTCACTGCTTTCTGGCCTCTATAGCTGTGACAAGAAATCTACTGTTCCTCAAATTATTTTTTCTCTTTTAGAGGTGTCATTTTTCTCTTACTGATGTTAAGAATTTTTCTTTTTTTTTGTCTCTAGTTTAGAGCTGCTCAATTATGATATGTCTTTGTGTGGATTTATTTGGGCTCATCTTTTTGGAAGCTTACTTAGCTATTTAAAGCAGTAAGTTTCTGTCTCTTGCTAAATTTGAAAAGGGTCTACTATTAATTATTTTTTAGCTTCAGTGCTACACCTGTCCCCATCCTTGATTCTTGGAAATTATCTTTATTTTTGGCAAATAGTGAAGTGGTGAAAAGACAGAATGCTTGACATGGACTCTTAGGAGAAAGCCACAAGCCTCTTGGGAAGTCACAACTAGTCATTGTTCCATTCCACCTAATTGGCTACAGAGTGTAGATTCCTTCTTGAGCTCTGGCAGCCATTCCCCCAGCTAGTGATGCCATAGAGGTAAGGTTGAGGATAGTGTTATTCAGTTCTAAATTTTCCATTTGTTTTTTCTTTATATCTTCTATTTCTACTCTTTTTCATTTACTTTGACCAAGGTTGCTCATTGGAACATTTTTACCATGGTGAACCTAAAATAATTGTCCAATAGTTATATCATTTCTGTCACCCTAGTGTCTCTTTTTGTCCACTTGTGAGCTTCTGGATTTGGGGTATGATAAATGGTTTTCTTTTGAACCCTAGACATGTTTATATTATATTATATTATGAGATACTGCTTTGATTTTGCTTTAATGTGAAAAGGGGAGGCACTGGCTCATGACTCTCAGGTAGAGGCACTTGTTTCCCACCACAGTTCCCATGTCACACAAAGGAGAGCTCTCTTAGTTATTGGTAGATGGAGGTAGGAGCTGTTCCTGTGTTTCCTGTTGACAAGGTTAGTGAGCCTGGCCTCATTACTGTTTGGCAATGAGGAAAGCCCTGTGGGCTTCCTAGGACACCATTTCAGGGGGAGAGGGAGGGAGCCAAGATACTGCAGGAGAGGATAGCAGTCCCACATGGTCTCTACTGACATGATGGCGGTGAGGAGCCGCTCCTTATCAGCTGACAGGAATGAAGTTCCCGTCCTCTTTTACCTTCTTTTTTTTTTTTAATTAAATTTTATTGACAAGGTGATGTGCAGAGGGGGTACAGTTGCATAATAAGGTAGTGAGTAAATTTCTTGTCAGGTAGGCATATATACAATATCCAGGGTACCGGTATCATATACAGTAACAATATGGGGTACGCCAAAGGAAATTCACCTAGAATATTAAACGAAATGACAACAATAGAATCCTCCTGTGTTCTCCTGGAGATCCTTTTGTTTATCCTCGTCTTATATAATCATGTGTACATAGCTGTTGAGCTATTGTGATCCTCTGATAGGTCTATTCTGGACCTTTTTATGTTTGTTTGGTAGTTGTTTGGTTTTGAATACATAATGTAAAGTCGCTGACGCAAACATGTGGAAATACCATTTGAAAACAAGTTTGTTATTTCGCAGACCTGGTCTCTACTGTTTCCCCTCCCCGCCCCCAACAGTCATATATCAAGGAGACCATGCGCCTTTGTTCTCTGTGTTCTAGGCTTGTCTCGTTCAATATTATTTGTCCATGCTTAACATTTTTTGCTCAAGGCTAACACTCTACCACTTAAGCCACAGCTCTGCTTCTGGCTTTTCACTGTTTAATTGGACATTAAGTGTCTCATGGACTTTTCTGCCCAGGCTGGCTTTGAACAGTGATCCTAACTCCACTTAGGAGGGACATTGGCATGCCTCATTACAGACTGCATGGAAGACCAGGCTCCCACATAGCCTTTCAGTTGGTAGGTGGGAGGCTGGAAGCAGGTACCACACAGTGTTCATTATGAATAAAGTGATTATTGTCCAACAGCCTTTTATTTTGCTGAGGTGCTTTCTTTTTGGTCCTTTGACTAGAGAGAGCAGATCCGTATCAGGATAGTTTTTTCTTTGCCCATGCCCACTGGCATTTGTAGACTTTTTGTTTCTTTGGTCTAGGACACAGGAGCCCAGGAAATCATCATTGAGGCGCAGTTCTGATCCCATGTTCTGAAGCTAGTCAGTGTTTTCCCTCTTCCAAAGTCTCATTTGTTGGCATCTAACATCCAGGTGGGTTAGTTGTACTTACAAAGGAGGAAGGATTAGCACATGTGCTTCACAGAAAAGGTCCAAAGCAGAGGCCTCTCAAGGGTATGCTTCTAGAAATGCCCTTTGTCATGTTTTTGCTATTATGTTGTAACAGCCCAACCTGTTCCCAGTAATTTGTCACTTATAAATGTTAAAGTGTCAAGGATTGCAAATGATTTACTCTTTGGTAGATTAAAGCAGCTACAATTATCCCAGGTACTAGTTCATTTGTGCAAGATAACCAACCAATTCAAACTTAACACCTGGAAACAATTACCATTCATTTAGTTACAGGGGTCAAAAATTTAGGTTGGGCCAGTGCTTCTGTCCTTAGCTGACTCTCTTGTGGTCTGCGGTCTGCTGTGGCATGGCAGGGCTCTGGTGCTTGAGACTGTCTGGACAGCAGAGCTGACTTGGGGCTGGCATGCATGGGCTCTTGAGCTGCAGCAGGCTTGTCTAACTTGGTAATGAAGGAGAGTTAGGGGTTCAGGAGAAAGAACAGATGCACGCATGGTTCTTCAAGTCTGGGTCCAGCACACAGTCATTTTTATCCCATTCTAATTTCCAAAGAAAGGCAAGAAGCCAGTCTAGATTTAATGTAAAGATGAAATAGGCCCTAAATGTTGATGGAAAGGAGGAATAAAGTTGCTTTATAAAAGATATGGAAACAGTCAAGCACCAGTGGCTCACAACTGTAATCCTAGATACTCAGGAGGCTGAGGATCACAGTTCAAAGCCATACTGGGTAGGAAACTCCATGAGACTTGTATCTCTAAATAACTATTTCCCCCAAAAAAAACAGGAAGTGGAAGCTGTGGCTCAAGTGGTAGAGCACTAGCCTTGGGTACAAAAGCTAAAGGACAGCACCTAGTTTGAGCTCCAGGACCAACACACACACACACACACACACACACACACACACACACACACACACACTATAGAGATATGAGAATATCTGTTAGAAGCCAGCCCAGGCAGGAAAGTGAGATTCTTGGCTCCAATTAGCCACCAAAACAGCAGAAGTAGAGCTGTGGCTCATGTGGTAGAGTACTACCCTTAAATGAGAAAGCTAAAGGACAGCACCCAGGCCCTGAGTTTAAGACCCAGTACACACACACACACACACACACACACACACACACACACACACACACACACGCACGCAGGGGTGGAGAACTCTGGCCAGTTTTTCAATCTACCACATCCAGTCTAATATCTCTTGTTTGCATGCTCTAACATGCTTTCTTGAATAGAAGAAGGAAACAAGCCCTAGTTGATAAGATTTGCTTTTAACCACTGTTTGGAAACTGTCATATGTATGTGAATCACAGGTCACAGAGGAAATAGCTGATTGCCATCAGGGTGATTGATCTAAAAGCAAATCAGATCATGTCCCTCCTGAAGTGAAGATTCTTAAACATTTTTTAAATGTTCACAATGACCTTGAAATACATAAGGCCTTCTGGAGCTCACCAATCTCTTCTTCACTCCCCATTCTACACTCCAATCTAAGACTTTGCTCTAAGTTTTCCTCTTCCCCAAACCATGTACTCTACAATTTGAGCTTCTTCTCTGCCCAGGGTGCCCTTCCCACCCTGTCCCCTCAGCTCTCTCTGTCTAGCTAACTTTCCTCTTTCTGCAGGCTTGGCTGTAGGGCAGGCCCTTCAGCCATCTTCTCTGCCCATCTCTTCCTCACTATCTGGACTTACTGATTCCTCTCTGTATTTAAAATATGCCTTGAGCATTGTGCTGTGTGTTTGCTAGTTAGGTTTTCATTAGTATAACACAATAACTGATTATCAACTAAACAAGGGCAAAGGTGTGATCTGGCTCACACTTTGGGAAGTTCCAGCCTGTAAGCTTTGTTGCTTTGGGGCCTGTGGTAAGGCAATATGTCACAGTGAGAACATGAGTAGAGGAAGCCTTCACTTCATGGTGGCCAGGAAGGGAGAGAAAAAAGGAAGATATCAGGGACCTGAAATCCCCTCTCAATGACCTTAACATTCCACTAGGCACAATTAAAAGATTCCACCACCTCCCCATAATGCTGTGGGCTAAGCTCCAAACCTTTTAACATATGACCTTTGAAGGGCATCCCCAGTGCCTCATTTTACTTGTCATATTAAATTGAAATTCTAGCTTGTGAATCCATCTTCCTACTAGACTCTGAATTCTTCAGGACAAAAAGCCCAAGGTTACCCTTCTCTGTAGCTGCAGTGCCTACCAAAGTACACATACAACTGAGTAACTAATGAGCAGGTATGGTAGTACCCCATCCTTGACTCTGGGCCTTACTCCCATGATGCCTTGGTGTGGCTTACCATCTGTCATAGGCTTGTGACAATCTCAATTTTTCTGAAATAAATTACTGTACTTGTTCCTTAAATAAATAAGTGGTAAGGAAAAATGCCTTCTATTTGACTATGATATGGGAAAATGTGATCTTTATGTACCTCAGCCAAATAAACAATAATGTATTTGCAAAAATGTTTATGGATTGAGGAATATTTTGGTCTTCGTGGGTTAGGATTTAGCTTTAGAATCAAGGAGATCTGGATTTGAACCTCCTTACTGAATTTGTGATCAAACAAACACTCTACCCACACATTTACTACATCTGTAAAATGGAGCTAATATATAACCTGGTTGTTTTAACAGGTAGATAGCATAATCTCTAAGCATTGCAAAGGACATAGAAAAGTATTGACTGTTTCTGTTTCCCAGTAGCTTGGAGATAGAAACTTGATTTTGTATAAATAATCTGATAAAACAATTTTGGAGAGATCACATAGTAAAAAAAATCAAGGATATTTTTTATGAACCAAAAAAATATCTTCGGTCAAAGAAAGACTGACTCCTTACATTTTAAATTGCCAGTGATCCAACGATCTTTTGCAAGTTAAAGGGTTGAGATAAGGAAACAAACATGATTTCTTGAAGTGGGTTTTGCTAGCTCTAAAACCATGCTTTGTTCTTGGTTGGGTTATGTGTTTGTTTTGAAAAACTAGAAACTTCATTGCAGAATGCATATTAAACAAGCCGTTGCAAAGTAGGTGTTGGTGGCTCATCCCTGTAATACTAGCTACTCAGGAGGCAGAGAGCTGAGGTCGCACTTCAAAGCCAGCCAGGCAGACAAATTCATCAGACTCTTATCTCCAACTAACCAACAAAAAGCCAGAAGTAAAGGTATGGCTCAAGTGGTAGAACACCAGCCTTGAGTAAAATAAAATCCCGGATTTTAAGCCCCAGAATTGACACAAAAACAAAAAACAAAAGCAAGCTCTGCTGGGTTAGTAGAACCTTCGAAAAAAAATGAGTGGAACCAGAAGCATCAGTATGCTGTGGTGTACTATGGTGAGAATCCCATTCAAAAAGTCTCTCCAGCAGAACAAATTTCAGCAAAGCTGCTCAGGTAGAAGCAGAGCATGTGCACTGGTGCTTCCTCAAAGTGCTCATCCTTTCCCTTCCCTCCCCTCCACAAGGGGATTGGGCGACCTAATTCCCAATGCAACTTCCCCACTGACAGGCTAACTGTGATCTGGCACAAGTACCAACCAACCTGTCTGTTCTCATACATGAGATGAAGCCATGCTAAGGACTCTTCTATTCTCCTATGTTTATCCAAATCATTCTGTGGGCTTTTTCTGGAGCCCCTGCAGCCTCTCTGAGCTAAGGGAGCTTCACATTTCACCGCCACCTTTGGCATAAAGCAAAGAGCTGAGCATATTTTTTCCTCTAGCCAAAAGGAGTCAGAACTCTAGTGGTAATTAAATGGCACTGCCTCCCCAACTATAAAAGAGATTAGAGGTGGTGGCTGACCAATGTATAGTGTGGTTTGAGAGAAAGTTGAGGAGAAATAAGCACTATGCACTAGAGCAAAGGAAGGAAGGAGCAGGATTTCTCAGGCAATCACACAATTACAATAAGGAAGTTAAACAAGAAAGTACACCACGGTAGCAATGAACAATCTGTATTTTGATCCAGGACTCAGATATGTTTTTTTTCAATAGTAAAAGAACAATAACCCTTGGTTCTGTCTCACAGTTTGAAATTCCAGAAGTCTCTCTTCTCCATACACACAGCAATGTCCAATGATCAGGGTCAAGGCCTGGCTTTTTGTATGTTGGGGACTCTAAAGTCAGCCAAGGTTGAGGATGAAACATGTCTAAAAAGTCATGAACCTGTCTGCTTCTCTTGGAAGCAGGCATTTTCACATATGTGCATCAAAATCAAAGAACAAAACTGAAATGTTTTTATCATTCACCTGCCTAGACAGAGCCATTCGGGGACTGTCATCACTGTTTCAGTATTTCCTAAGTCAAGCTTGGCACACAGTGACAACAAAGTTAATATTCACACATTCAATAAATACTGGGACTGTAGCTTGCAGAAGAGAATTTGTTGCATCATGATTTTATTTCAGCTTTCTGCTGGCAGTTCAGCAGCCCTAATCCAGCACAATCCAGGGACTTGGGACTATCAAAGCTTCAAATGTTGCAAGACAAGATCATAGTTCTTAATCTTGAAGAATGTGACAGTTCAAAAAGAAAATTTTGAAGTAGGTGCCAGTGAGTCGTGTCTATAATCCTACCTACTCAGGAGGCTGAGATATGAAGATCACAGTTTGAAGCCAACCCAGGCAAACAAGTCTGTGGGACTTTTGTCTCCAATGAATCAGCAAAAAGACAGAAGTGAAGGTGTGATTTAAGTAATAATCAGCCTTGAGTGAAAAAGCCAAGCAAGCGTGCAAGACTCTGAGTTCAAGCCCCAGTACCAGCACGGAAAGAAAAAAATTTTAGAAAATGTTTGGAGGCACAGGATGATACTTCTCAGGTTGCACTTGCTTGCTGGCACCTGTGACCTTGTTTACCAGCTCTCTGAAGGACTGGCTTCCCCGTGCAACCACTGTGTCCTGGCAGCTGTTCCTACGGATTAATACAAGCAGGCAAATAGACTTCTGGTCATGCTTAAGTCGGAGAGCCACCTACCAATTAATCCATGAGGTTTACCTCATGTGACTGGGAGTGAAGATTTTCTCAAACTGTTGTTTGTCTGACATCATTGTGGGACTAAGTCGGTGCTTACTCTAAAGCACACGTCTGTCAGGGCTGAATCACTTCATGCTTAATTCAATCAGTAAGCCTCATGCCCACATTGCCTGCTTGTCACTCATAGTAATGCTTCTCGAAAGACCCTCCAGAGTGGACTCAGAAAGTGACCTGCTTTCTCCTATGCCACTAAGACAAAGGAAACCAAGTTTTAGAATTAAGAATTTTAACAAAGGGATCTACTGACTCGGGACCTTATCTGTATTAACTGAGTCTTCAACTCTCCTCCAGAGTTTGACTTCTCTAATACCCTCGAATTTTAAAAGACAAGGAGTTCAATAAATGATTTTTTACTCATCCTATTTGCTTCAACAATTCCATTCTTGGTGCTTTGTAACCTACCTCCTTTTTTGAGGGAAGAAGGGGGGAGGAGTAAGGGAGGAAGAAGAAGAAAGAATGGAGGAAGAAGAAGAATGGAAGGAGGAAGGGAATGAGGAAGGAGAGGAGGAAGGAGAAGAAGGCAGAACAAAGAAAGAAGGAAAGTTGCTACATACATAGGTGTGTTTCAAACAATATAGAGATTAGCCAATTCAAAATTCAACTTGAGGGACTATTACACAATTGTACTTATAAACATCATAAAATGACACAAAATGCTAATATTTGCATGAAAAGACAAAATACAACAATACATCTAGATTATGAATTGAAATGTATTATGTACATAATACTAGCAAGAATCTATGCAAAGTAAAAGCTGATATTTAGTACCTGTGGAATTCTGAGGGATTTGTTGTTTGTTTTGCATTTTTGCACTTTCAACTAATCTGCTACAATAGAGTTCATACAATAAAGTAATCTCATCATTTTTTTCATGACAGTTTAAATGTTTTCATGTAAGTTTGATTTAACACTAAAGTGTTCTCTAAAGAGTATAAACTCATTCTATTCTATGAAGGCTGAAAGCTGCATGAAGATTTAATATATGTTTAATATTTAATATTTATAACATGGGTGTGATGTATATATCATTGTCCCTTGTGTGATAAATGAGGACTCAGAGGAGCTGAGACATGAACAGTTTGACCAAGGTTGTATCATTTATCAATGACAAGCTAGAGTAGAAGGAAGAATATAAATCCTTGAGTCCTGAAACTAAATCCAACTCACAGTCTATTCTGTATCTCTCAAAGAGCCTAACAGAATATGTCGTGTTCCAGGAGAACTTCGTGAATACTGATGTTTTCTTTTGTAAGTTTTATTTAATTTTTAATGACACATTTAATTGCACATGCCTAATGGAGTACGGTATGATGTTTCAAACATTGATTTTTTTTTATAGTGTTGAGATTAGTACAGTAGAATAGACCTTCACCTGTCTCCCTGACTCCAGCTTGACCTTCCTCTAACTCATATGTGTATGACTGTGAGATGAATTCTGAAATAGAGCTTTCATCCTGTGACTCCTCCACTCAGAAATAAATAATGGATGCACATTAATAGTTCATACTCTACATTCTGGCTTTCAGATTTTGCATAACAGAGCTCCACTCCACTCTAGCTCAACTTAGTGCTTAGAATCACTGGGAGTTTATCTCCTCTTGCCCTTCCTGTGTAGTCAAGCCCCATCAGCCCTTCCACATGCTCCACACTCCCCTATAAAAGTTTCTAAGTTTTGCATTCGATTTTTTATATTAATTTAAAAAAGATTTTTTGGGGGGGAATGCCTGTTCTGAGGTTTGAACTGAGGGCCTGGGCACTTATACAGATCTTTGGTGCTCAATGCTAATGCTTTACCACTTAAGCCACAGCTCCACTTCCAGCTTTTTGGTAGTTAATTTGATATAAGAATCTCACAGACTTTCCTGCTTGGTCTAGTCTTGAACTGTGATCCTCACATCTCAGCCTCTTGAGTAGCTAGAATTACAGGCAAAACCCACTTGAACCCACCTCAAAAACTAATGTTTTACCAAGTCTGAGATCTCTAGATGACCTCTTATATTGAGTATTGAGTGTGTCAGGATTTGTGTGTGTGTGTGTGCCCAAGATCCCATTAATGAGCAATTAATGACTTTCTATTGGCTGATGTAGAAAGAAGGTGGGGCAGAAACAGAATGGAGTGATGGTATATCAGCACTGTTTGAGGTTTGGGCGTCATGTACCTGTTACAGCAGACTGACTGGTGGTTTGAATGGAGTGGTGCAATGGAGGTCACTTTCCCACACAGCATGTGCATGTCAATCTGCCTAAAGTCTGTTCCAAAGCATCCAATTTAATAATGACATCTGTATCAATTGGGATCCTGCCAAAATAAATACAAACTGAATGTTATTAGTTTTGTCATTTTGTTATTTCATTGGTAAATTTTATTTGGTTTACAAATGCTCTAATGCCTTTGGTCATAGTTCCATTTACTACAGCTAAATAACAAATTACTCCCAAATTTAGTGGCTCAAACAACATTTTATGATTATTCCTTAGGTTTCCAGTATTGACTGGACTTAATGAGGCTGTTCACACTCAAGGTTTCTTACATGTTGCTGTTTCATTAGTAGCTGGGATGCTACCAAAAGAAGCCTCAGAAGGCTCCTCATGTAACTGAATCCAGAGCTGGGAATAATAGACAGCTGGGACTAGAGCAACTGTCACTTGTTGGGCTGAAACTCCAACTTGGGACAATCTCTCCACATGATTTCAGCGAGGCTTTGTGATAGCTTAACGTCATACAAGGTAGATAAGGGATCTAAATGCTGATACACAGACAGACAGGTAGACAATCAATGAATAGATGTAGGTAGGTGGATAGATGGATGGATGGATGGATGGATGGATGGATGGATGGATGGATGATGGATGGATGGATGACAGAGTGATAGAGAAATTACATTTCTAATCTTATATAAGAAGTCACCCTATCTCCCTTCTATATTCTATTCTGAATTAAGTAACCAGTAGCTCATGCTTATCATGCTACTGAAATCTGAAGCATCTAAAGTTGAAGCTAGTCAGAGGAAGAAAAGCCAGAAAGACTCCATCGCCAATGAATGAGCATAAAGCTGGACTGACAGTATGGCCTTGAGCAAGACTGCCAATCAAGAGTATAAAGATCTGAGTTTAAGCCTCAGTATGAACACACACACACACACACACACACACACACACACACACACACACGGTACTAATAAAAGCTCAACAACGAGCAAGGAATTAATGGAAGTCAGATTAAAAATTTTCAGATATGTAAACTGCCACAGATAAGCCTACCTTACCAGTCCAGTCGGCTGATCCAAATTCTTGTGTTCTTTGCTAATGGCTGAAGTGTCATTAGCCCCTAAAGACACTCCATGTTGCTCTAAACCTCAGTATTTTCTCCTTTAATAAAAATCCCACAGAGTATACTCTGTCCTGAAGAGAGAAACCTTCCTTTGTATCTTGCTTCATAATGCTTTATTATAAGAAAAAAACACAAGTAGATATAGAATGTAGAATATATTCTATATAGAATATATAGAATAGATATAGAATATATTTTATATATACATAAGTATATTCTAATTAAATTTAAGTCCTTGTAACAATTTTGCATGTGATGCCTGGTTAACTTCATTTTATAGATGACATTCAGAGAACTTGAGTTAATTATCCAAGGTCACGTTACTGCACGACATACAGGCTGTTTGATGCCAGAGCCCCTACTCTCAAGCAGGATGCTCCATGCTGCTTCCTGTAATTTAAGTTGTATTTGTGGGGTGTAATTAGAAAGCATAAAGGGTGATAAACAAAGGAGGAAAGGGAGAGGGAGCAAACAAACAAACCTCTGAGGACAGTAATGTCAGAGGACTGACCATAGTGACTGCTTCAAGGGACTGGGCATTTGGATTAGCCCCCTGCTGTTCACTGTCTTTTTAGTCTCTCCACCTTTGAAGCAGCAATCATAAAGTGTGCCTGTGTCTACAGTGACATTTGAGACCAAGGCACTTCGCAAATGTAAATGCCAAATATGTACAGTAACCACTCGGAGATGAGAGGCTCAGAGAAGCTGGATGCGTGGGCTAAAGTGTCACACATTGACTTATCCTTAAGTTCAGGCAAACCATAAACCCATATGATACAGCCTACCATGCATCACATTTGTTGCCATTTAATATCCTCATTTAAATATCTCTCAGAAAGAAGATGACTAGAAGTGAGACAGGTCTTCAATGTTAGACTCAGCAAGTGAATTTCATGTGAGCTATTTCTGGAGATTTGCAACTGCTTACTCAAGAACTAATAAATAAATTTGATACAAATTTATTGCTGCTAGAATGTCTTATATTAGCAGGGGCATTGCAAATTTGCTTTTCATTAACCTAATGAGCAGAATTTAATTGTTGAACAGGACTTGGAAAGTGCCTGCCAATTAGGTGAGACACCACAACTTTTCCACTTGGAACCTGAGACCAATGCATTAGTAAGATTGCACAATAACAGAAATGCATCCAAATGGCTGGTTCTATCTTCAGTTCAATTTATGCCGTGCAAATGGGTTGCTCTGCCAAAGTATGAACACTGACCAATTTCTGACTGACTGTCTGGGAGCTAAATTTAAAAGCTAATTTTTCACCCAAATGTTTAAGAAACAGAAAAGAAAAAGTAAAGTGAAGTTGACAACTGTAGGAAAAACTGGTTAAGAGGACATTTGGAGCATCTGTCTCTGTCATTAGCTAGGTATATAATTTTGAGATCACTTAGGACATTTACCTTCTCTAAATGTGAGTCTCCTTATTTATGAATTAGGGATAATAATAACTGTGTTATCTTGAAACCTGTGAGAATAAAGTTTAGGGATGAAAGATAGGTCAATACAAAACAAACAAAAAAAATTCTGGTAAAATAAAAAAATGTTATCCAGATGTTGAGTAATGGTATAAATTATCTGATGTTCTGTAGGGGTGAAACCCCGAAACTTACCATGTGGGGCACAGCCATGGGACTTACTATGACCTATGAGAGGTGACAGACATGTTGTAGATACCCTATGATATCTATCACAAGAAGAGCCTGTCCCAGGGAGCCGCTGTTCCCTCTGGCCTGGGGCCTGAGATGCAGAGGCAGGTGGAGCAAATCTGACATTCACCTGCTGCCCAGAGGAGCTTCAGCCATCTCTACAGCCCTCACACCACTGAGCAAGAGATGATCACCATC
This sequence comes from Perognathus longimembris pacificus, assembly GCF_023159225.1. Taxonomy (NCBI): domain Eukaryota; kingdom Metazoa; phylum Chordata; class Mammalia; order Rodentia; family Heteromyidae; genus Perognathus; species Perognathus longimembris. Next base: position 87,654,467 of record NC_063162.1, on the reverse strand, counting down.
TCTGTGACTCTTATTTGGAGTTACTACTAATAACTAACACCAGTATTAAGCAGGTAACAGTCACTGACTTAGAGGAGAGCATGTTCATTTCTGTTTGATCAGTACGCAGGCCAAAGAGTCTTTGAAAAGCTGATAGTGCTGGTAGATTGAAAGTTACATAGTAGCATTGTTACCTCAGGCTGCCTTTAAAAAACCAACAGCAGACCATGCTGGCTTGAACACAGAAATAGATTTGCCAAAATCTATTAGGCTAGAAAGTTTCATGATCTAGGTGTGAGTTAGTCCGTGGTAAGGACTCTCCTGGCTTATAGACAGCCAGCTTATTGCTCTGACCTGTGTGGTACAGAGAGTGAAGGAGACACACACACACACACACACACACACACACACAGAGAGACAGAGAGAGAGAGAGAGATACAGAGAGATTTTTCCTCTATCCCTTCAACAAAGGCCCTTACTAGTCCTTCCAGAAAGGCTCCATCCTTATGACTTCACCTCTCAAGGGTTTTCATCTCCAGATACCATTACATTGAAGGTTAGGTTTTAACAAAAACTAAGGGCTGGTGAAGGCACAATTCAACCCATCATAGCAGGCTTTGAAACAAAGTACAGAGATCAAGGTAGTTGGCTTAGTGATAAGGATCTAGTATAGCTAGCTAATGCATTTGTGTTGTACTCTGTAGCATGGGATCTTAAAACCACTTTAATCCAGGGAGGAAAGAAGGCCTAATTTTCATTCTAAAAATATTTAATTCTAGTGCAGTTGAGTGCAGGATGTATAGAGATGTAAGGTTAGAAGCAAAGGCCTTAGGGGACTAAAGTGGTCCTGGTGAGATGAAGCTTTGTAACAGGGCTGACACCTGGCACAATGTAACAGCCTTGATTAGCACTGGAGAGGAGCAGGGGCGGGGTGAAGATAGTGAGGGGGTAGAACATCAAAGAATAATATACTGGAAGGATGTAGAAAACAAGTTAGAGGAAAGAACAAAAAATCATTCCCCCAGATTACTGCTTTGAGTAACAGGATGGTAACACCACTATCTGTAGAAGATACAAAAGACTGAGGAGAAATGGGGAAAGAAAAACTAAATCCTTTAGTCTTGGGCATGCTGCACTGAGGCTCCTCTAGGACACCCAGGTGGATGGGCTAGCAGTCTGAATTAGAAATCCTGCTGAAGCTGGGTACTGGTGGCTCAACCCTGTAATCCTAGCTACTCGAGAGGCTGAGATATGAGGATTGCAGGTCTAAGCTAGCCTGTCCAGAAAAGTCTGTGAGTCTCTTACTTAACTGGCAAAAAGTCAGAATTGGAGGCATAAATTAAGTGATAGAGCCCTTATTAAACGAACACACACACACACACGGCAGGGTGGGAGGGGGATTCCTTTTGTTTGTTTTTGTTTTTTGGCCAGTCCTGGGCCTTGGACTCCGGGCCTGAGCACTGTCCCTGGCTTCTTCCCGCTCAAGGCTAGCACTCCGCCACTTGAGCCACAGCGCCGCTTCTGGCCGTTTTCTGTATATGTGGTGCTGGGGAATCGAACCTAGGGCCTCGTGTATCCGAGGCAGGCACTCTTGCCACTAGGCTATATCCCCAGCCCCGGGGGATTCCTTTTGGATATGAACAGGATAATCAGGAATGTGTATCAGGAATGTGTATGTGCAGATAACTGACAGGTCCTGCGAGCCATTGAGAGCTACTGAGGATGATGCAATAAGATATGAAGGGAGAGAATCCCATGGAGAAGAAAGGGAAGAGCAGGAGAAAGGCCAAGAGAGAAAAGTATCATAGGAAAGAGAGTGAGGACCAGGGCACAAAGTCCTCTCACTTCCAAACCCAATGTAACAAAGAGATCTCTACAGACTGAGAGAGGAAGTGGTCCCCTGGACAGAAAATGACTCTTTGTCAGCTATAGCCGCTAAAAGCCACAGAGAAATGATGACCTGTCGCCACAGCAGAAAGCAGCCCATTAGCAAGTATAATAACAATTATGAAAGGGCAAACATAGATCAAATAGGAGGAGCTTTTTTATTTTATATATATATGTATATATATATATATTTTTATTATCAAACTGAATTACAGAGAGGTTACAGTTTCATACATTAGGCATTGGATACATTTCTTGTACTGTTTGTTATCTCGTCCCTCATTCCCCTCTCCCCCTTCCTCTTTCTCTTTCCCCTCCGCGCCCATGAGTTGTTCAGTTGTTCAGTTCATTTTCACCAAACAGTTTGTAAGTATTGCTTTTGAAGTTGTTTGTCTTTTTTTACCCTGTGTCTCTCGATTTTGGTATTCCCTTCCAATTTCCTGGTTCTAATACCAGTATACCTGGTTTCCAATATACTCAGATAAGATACAGAAACTATATAGTGTAGGTACAACCACAGGAAGGTGATACAGGAATATCATCAATAATACAGGCTACAGGGCTGGGGATATAGCCTAGTGGCAAGAGTGCCTGCCTCGGATACACGAGGCCCTAGGTTCGATTCCCCAGCACCACATATACAGAAAACGGCCAGAAGCGGCGCTGTGGCTCAAGTGGCAGAGTGCTAGCCTTGAGCGGGAAGAAGCCAGGGGCAGTGCTCAGGCCCTGAGTCCAAGGCCCAGGACTGGCCAAAAAAAAAAATAATAATAATAATACAGGCTACAGTTACATATGACACGTTGAAAGTATTTACAACTGTGATATAACAATCATTTCCATAACATGGAGTTCATTTCACTTAGCATTATCTTATGTGTTCATAAGAGTATAGCTATTGGGCTCCTGTGATCCTCTGCTGTGACTTGCTTAAACCTGTGCTAATTATTCCCTATAAGGGAGACCATATAGTCCATGTTTCTTTGGGTCTGGCTCACTTCAGTTAGTATAACTTTTTCCAAGTCCTTCCATTTCCTTACAAATGGGGCTATGTCATTCTTTCTGATAGAGGCATAAAATTCCATTGTGTATATGTACCACATTTTCCTGATCCACTCATCTACTGAGGGGCATCTGGGTTGGTTCCAGATTCTAGCTATGACAAATTGTGCTGCGATGAACATTGTTGTGCTGATGGCTTTAGTGTGATTATGTTTGTGGTCTTTTGGATAGATACCCAAAAGTGGGGCTGATGGGTCATAGGGGAGCTCTATGTTTAGCCTTCTGAGGAATCTCCATACTGCTTGCCAGAGTGGCTGAACCAGTTTACATTTCCACCAACAATGAAGTAGGGTTCCCTTTTGGCCACATCCCCTAGGAGGAGCTTTAACCCACTTCCATGCACCAGGAATTCCTCTTTCTACCATAGCCCTTATTGATGGTTCAAATGCAGTTTGGAAGTCAGGCTTTTCACAGGCCCAGGACATCTGCTAC
>NC_063162.1:87634142-87650610 GCF_023159225.1 Perognathus longimembris pacificus | reverse complement strand
ATTGCTCTACAGGGAACCTGAGGCTGTTGAGTAAAGATAGGGAATTAGGTCATCATTGATTCTCAATGTGTCAGCTGAGGCAAGCCTCCCCTGGAGCCAATACCTATCAGTTCCATTATTTAATAAATATGTGACATTGTCCAAGTTCATTCAATTCATTTGTCTATTTATTACTGTCTTCCCAGTGCTTATTTTGTGCCAGGTTCTGTGCTAAGAGAATACAGAGGTGAACATGATGGAGAAATCTGCCCTTGTGGAAGGCTTATTTCTGATATGAAAGATAGGCATTAATCATGTGAATAAATAAGTAAACATCAACCTACAGTGTTATTAAGGATGTAAATAGGAGGATGAGATAAACCAGTCGCTTGCAGACTGAAACAGCTCTAAGGGTCACAGACTTGTTAAAAGAGAGGTTGCTGGGCTCCACACTAAGAAGTTCAGTGGTTGCATATCTCACGAGTTTCCAGGTAGTGGGAATGGTGCTGGTCCAGAGGGAAAGAAATGAGGGAGCTTTTGGGTTGTTTTTGCTAATAAAATAGCACTTATGCATCATAGTATCTTTTCTATTAGTTTAGTTTGCCTCCATTAGCCCATTTAAACCTTACGGTAACTTGGTAAATGAACTAGCAAGATACCCATTTTAAAGATGGTGAGAACAGACACAGATGTTAAATATAGTGGCTATAATTTTACAGATCTTGGGTGGAGGTGCTATGACTTTTGTTCATGTTCTAAGTAGGTTGTTTGGTTCTTGTCTCTCAGAGAAAATTGAAGCAATTTAAGGAGAAACTCTACAAGTTCCTCACTCACTTTGCTCACCTACCCTAGGATTTGGACTCATAAAGCTTGTCTTCCTGTCTACTGCCATCCATGAAGTTTGTTGTATTAATTGTATTCAGTTGCATAACAAGCCACCCCAAAATTGAGTAGTTTAAACTACACATACTTATTATGTCATGGTGACAGTAGGTAGGAAATGGAGTAGTGACTTAGCTGATAGTTCTGACTCAGTCTCTGTAAGTTTGTCTACTTAGGCTTCAGTCTTTGGACTCTTAACCCCTCTAGAGGATCTACTTCCAACATGGCACCTACACATAGGTGTTGATGATGAGGCCTTAGCTTCTCACCACAGGGGCTTCTCTAGAAGGCTAATTGAGTGTTCTCAAACACAGCAGCAAGTTTCCTCAGAATGACTGATCCAAGAGATGGCAAGAGGAAACCAGAATGCTTAGTATAACCTACCTGCAGAAGCTATGTACCATCCCTTCTGACTCCTGTTCTATTACTTCAAAGCAGTAGATTAAGTCCAGATCATATTCAGGGAGAAAAAAAAATCAGCTTTACCTTTTGAGGACTGAAATGTCAAAGTTCTGGTGGACATGTTTTTTCAAAACATACTAAGCAAATCCCTCTCTTTATGCTGAAGGACATCAGTGTCATAATTGTCCCTCTTCTAACACAGGGTTCAGTTTTATATCTCTACTTGATTATCCTCATCATTATAGAAACATGTAGTTATTTTCCCCTCTCCTAGATACATTCTATTTTTACGATAAAAATCCCACCAAGATCTTCCATTAGTGTCCTCCCACTCTCTCTCTTAAACCCATTTCAAAGGTTTCCTCCCCCACCAGTTCATGGAAACTAGACTTGTCAAGCCATCAGAACCTTGAAGTTGTTAATTCCAATGATTCATTTTTAGCATTGTCTTACTTGACAGAGCAACCATCCTCCTCTCTAAAGTACATCTTTATCATTTGGCTTCTAGGTCACCTCCATTTTGATTTCCTTTCAACTTCACAGGCAACTTCTCCTCCATCTCTCTATCTGACTTTCTCTTCTGTCTCACTTCTTAATGCTATAATGTATTAGTTTATAGGGCCTGGTTCTATTGTTTCTCTGCCTATATTCACTCTCTTAGTGATCTCCTACAGTCTCGTGGCTTTCACTAGCATCTAAAACCCATGACTCATAATTTCATACCTGCTGTGCAGATCTGTCAACTGAACTCTTGATTTGCATTCAATTGCTTATTCAACAGTGCAACATATCTAAAACTGGTATGTGTATCACAAGCCATAAATCTGTTCTGCATTCAGCCTTCTTCATCTGAGCTAATAGCAATTCTAACCTTCTAGTTGTTCAAGAAAAAATCTGCAAGTTGTGTTTGACTCTTCTCAGTCTTCCATCCCACTCCCAACTCATTGGCAAATCTTTGATTTTTTTTTTAAAAATCAGGCTCTTGTCATTTCCTTGCCTTGCTTGCTTACTCAGCTTGTACTCTACCACTTGATCAACGACTCCAGCCTGTCTTTTTGCTGTTTTATTTGTCAGTCATGGACCTTGAACTCAGGGCCTGGGTGCTGACCCTGAGCTTTTTCACACAAGGCTAACACTCTACCACTTTGAGCCACAGTGCCACTTCAAGTTTTCTGGTGGTTAATTGGAAATAAGAGTCTCATGGACTTTTCTGCCCAAGCTGGCTTTGAAATGTGTTCCTCAGATCTCAGCTTCCTGAGTATCTAGGATTACAAGCATGAGTCACTAATGCCTTGCTTTGCTGGGGTTTTTTTGAAGATAGAATCTTCTGGACTTTTTTTGCCTGGACTGGCTTTGAACCTAGACCCTCCAGATCACCTGAGTAGATAGGATTACACGTATGGTGAGCCACAAGTGTCCCACATTTTGATGTTTTTTTCAAAGCATGTCTAGAATGTAATCTCTTATTACTATCTCTATCTCCCAGGTCCTCCTTTGCTGTCCCCAGAAGTTACCTTCTCAGCAAAGGTTGTCCTGGCCACACTACTTAATATTTCATCCCTTACTTCTATCCCACCTCACCCTGCTTTATTTCTCCCACTCTTCTAAATTTGCTCCTTTATTATATTGATCATATTTTCCCTCCATAAGAGTGAGAGTCTTTGTATTGTTCACTAGGGTACTTCAATTTGCTCCTCCCCCCATATTCCCCTGGGAGGTCTTCTAGGTTATGTATATTTCGAAGCATTGATAGACTCCTATAATGAAGACTTGGTCTTCATCTAGGAGACCTATAAAGAGTTGACTGGATCATAAGGATGCTAGCCTTATCTGTGATTTATTAACCCACTGACAGCTTCGTACTGAATGGGCTATTAGAAGGTGGGCCTGATTAGAGGAAGTAAGCCAATAGGAAATGTCTTTGAAGCATGTATCTTGTCCCTGACATTTCTGTGCTTCCTAGATGCCACAAGTTGAGAAGCTTTCCTCCATATCAGGCCCTTCTGACATGGGCCCAAATGCAGTAGAGCCAACTGATAATCTACTGGAACCTCTGCAACTATGAGCCAAAATAAATCTTTCCTCTCCTAAGTTGTTTTTGTCAGGTATTTTGTGTCTGATAGAAACATAGATCAACATCACACGTAATATGAGCTTGGTAAATATTTAGTTACTGAACAAATCTTTCTATTCTTTTTTTTTTTTTTTTTTTTAAGAAAAGACTTCCCTGGCTGCTGTGGAAGGAGAAGGTACATCACTTGGAAGAAAATGAAAATTTGACTAATTTGGATGAAACAGATAAGAGTAATATTTCACTCAGTGTGTGATGTCTGAGGGTGTGATTTTTATATCTAAAATATTAGGGTGAATGTCTCTGTGGATCTGGTGCCTTTTCCCCTCAGCTTCAAAAGTGGCTCTGCAAGCTCCAACCATCAAATACACATTCTAGAAAGGAATGAGGGGAAAGCCAAATGGGGTGTTCTTAACTGTCAGGGATCTTATGCATTAGTTTAAACAAAGGAAAAATTGGAGGAATACACATTTTTCCTGTACTTAAAAAAAATAGATTGGGAGATGGTAAAAAAAAAAAAGTGTGAGTTCTAGGTGTTTTTCTTATGAACAATCAGGTAAACATTGGAGCCATTCACTTAAGAGATTCAAATTCAAAGAGAAATAGATCTGGAGAGAGAGACAGACAGAGACAGAGAGACAGAGAGAGAGGAGAGAGAGAGAGAGAGAGAGAGAGAGAGAGAGAGAGAGAGAAACAATCAAGACTCCACAGTGTTGAGGATCACCCATCATCCATCTGTGAAATTCAAGTAGGCAGTTGGATATACAAATCTGATGATAATGGGAGAACTTGAATTGGATATAATCATGGAAGAACCATGAACTATGGGTGGTATTATAAGCTGAAATTCAGTACAGCATTACGTGAATGGGGTACTGTCCAAAACCAAGCCACAGATGAAAGGGAAGGGGGACAGGAGGGGAGGAAGAGACTGGGAAGCAGAATGAGGGGGAGATAATGAGGAAAATGCTATGCCAATTGAAAAATGGAAAAGCAGAACAAGTTAAGAATTACTTCACCTTTCAGAATGCAAGTTTTCTTATCTACAAAGTGAAGTGAACAAGGACAGCTATCTCCTAGGGTGTTTATGTGGACCAAATGCTATAATGTATGTAAATGCCAGCATTGTGACTCATGACAGGCACAGGCACACAGTCAATGTCTGTTCCCTACTCTTTGGCTGTGTTGCCAGACCCATGGGGGAAGAGTACATTCCAGGCAACCTTCTTAAATTCCCGCAGTCTCTGTTGACTCAATATGGTAAATAGTCACTTGTCTGGAAAAATATTTATGCAGGATGAATAGGACAAATATTGATTTTGTTTTATCCCAGTATCCATATAACTCAAGGACAAAGGAGACTCAGTACACAAGTCTTAGAAATAGTCAATGTGCTGCTCCTATTTTCAAGTGTGTGTTAATAATAACTGAATTAACACTTGTATGAAAACACGAATCATGGATCAAGTGAAAGGAAATGACATGATGTCTCGGCCAGGGAAGCATTTAAATATTTATAAGAAGCCAGGCAACAGTGGCTCATACCTGAAATCCTAGCTACTCACAAGGCTGAGATCTGAGGATCCTGGTTTGAAACCAACCCCAGGTAGGAAAGTCTGTGAGATTCTTCTTCCAGTTAACCAGTAAAAAGCCACAAGTGGAACTGTGACTCAAGTAGTAGAATGGCAACCATGATGAAAAAAGCCTAGAGAAAGAACCCTGGCTCTGAGTTCAAGCCCCAGTACTGACACATACACAAAACATTTTTAAGTAGTGAATACATACGGGGTTGTTTGCAAGGTCACATAAATATATTAACCAAAATATGCTATTTTAAGGGGGTTATTCAAATGGTGTAATTCTTTAGAAAAAATAATTCACAGTTCAACAAAATAAACACCAGGAAATTGATACTTGAAAGAAGGGATTCAAGAGGAGAGAGATTAACAAATGAAAGTTGGAAGGGGGTTATACAATCATAATATTGAATGCATATCCTATGAAACTAGGAAATCGAGGGGGGCCTTGAGTTGGGAGAGAAGGATGGAAGTGGAGACATCGATCAAGGTGCATTGCACTCATAAACTTTGTTGAATGATCACTCCTTTGTATAACTACTTAAAGGTAATAAAATAGAATGAAAAATGTGAAAGCACATGTCTGTTATTTATTTTCAGGTGGTTGGCATAGTGGGTTCTAAGGTAGTGTGAGGAAATTACTATTACAGAATGACTTCTTATTCCAGTAGCACTGAACTATTGTGCAGCCAGCAGGGCATCAGTGGCAAAACCCATTATCACTATAAGAAACAATAAAGACTCATCTCAGGGAAAATGTACTCTACCTTCTAGAAAGGGAATATGGAATTGCCATTCTCTGTGTAAGCTAGCCAGGATTCACTACAGGGAACCTCTCTATGTAGCAATGTGTTCCATGTCTGCAGGCAAGCCCACTCTCACAACCAGGAATGACTTTCCCACTGAGAGCCAAGAAAATGAAAATCTGAGTGGAAAAAAAAATCAAAGACTATAATCTGAAGTAAGAACAGTATTGGGGATTGTTATTTATACTGATTCTAAATTCTTGGAGCCAAACATTGTTTTTTCATCTCTGTTGGTGGCTCTTTGATTTTGTTTTTTTCTTTCACTCTTTTTATTTCCCCCAGCTTACTTTGAAGTCAGCCTGGACAAACTCAACTGGAGGATTTAAATATGACCCGTGTCAAACTACTCTCCTTCACTGGTGAATGGCTCTTGCATAGACTTCAAGGGACTTGGTTGAACAGTTAGAGGACCCAATTTAAACTTGTTTTTAAACAACCAGAAATGTATACAGGATTGAAGGATCTGTCTCACAGCTGCCTACAGACATTTTTTAAAAAATCATTCTTCTATGCAGCCTCCCTGGAAAGACATCCATTTACCTAACAGAAGGAGCAAGGCCTCTCACAAGGAAGCATTTTGCTGCCCACTGACACATATTGGAAGCACTGTTCTGTGGTTCAAAAATCTTCCATCTGTTGCACCCTTTCAATCTTGGCTGGTGAAGACAAGGCCTAAACAGATCGCGTTCTCAGAGTTTTGCTGGCAGTACTGATAAAAGAAGACGAAGAAGCAATAGAATCGAGACCATATTGCTAGTGTTGGAGTTCAAGAAACCTTGGTCAAAACTTTAATGTTTGGTAAATGGAAAGGGAAATAAGTCAGTTCTCTGGTGTCCACTAAAAACTTAATGATTTTTCTGGCCTGCTTTAAAGGAAGGGCAAATCATAGTTCCAAGTTGAATTTCATATGACCCCTTCAGAAAGGAACATGAAAGCAGCAAAGAAAAATGCTTAGCATGTGCAAAATCTCTACTGCTGATTCTTCCTCCCATCCTGTGTGGACCATTGAAAGAAGACTGAATATTATTTCCCCTTCAGTGCCTTGGGAGGTACTATGAGCCCAGGTGAGGTGTTGATCAGCAAGGAATGGACTTGGAAGTCTAAATTCAGCACTAAACAGATGTTCTGGGAAGAGTGTAGGAACTGTGGCCACCAATGTTGTTTGGCAGCCCACAGTGCTGTTAGATTAGCAGAAGAGGGTGACTGGCTAGTTGACCATGAACCAGTGTCGGGATGGGAGTAATACATGACTGAGGCTACAGTCATGTGGTAAGAGCTTGATTTTTTTAGACACTGGCTATACTCCAGATATTGTGCCAGGTGCACAATAGTGACTTATAGTTATGAATGAAGAAACTGAGACTCAAATAAGTTAATAGACTGGTCCAAAGTTGTCCCGGCAATGTAAAGAAGCCAAGGGCTCAAATGAAAAAAACACAAGTACAGATAACTAGATCAGATCTCTGGGACCCAGCAAGAGTCCTTGTATTGGGATATGACACAACATCCTCCTTGTCTTCTTCTTTGGGGGCTGATCTGAAATCTGATTGTTTTTCAAGCCCAGTTGCAGAAAGTGGGACAGTAGAGGCAAAAATAGCAAAGGAGAAAACCTTGGGAAGTAGAGCCTAGGATGCCTGGAGCCCAATGGCTGATGGAAACAGGGAAATGCTATCTCAAAGGCCACATTGACTCTTTAGAAATATTCTTGCTTTAAGTTCAAACAAAATCTGACCTTTTTCTTTACAATTGACTCCAATTATTTCATCAAGGAGCCAAAATAATGAAAACTGGAATGGGATAAAGGTCTAGGATGGATCAAAACCCACATTATCAAAGAGTAGATCCAAGGTTTAATTTTCATTGGTATTTCTGATCACACTAAGAAAAAGTATAGCTAAAATATCTTTGTTTGCTGTAAATTGTTTACTTTCTTTGAATTCTCAGAGGGCTCTCCAGGGAAGAGCCCCTTGGTTTCTTGTGGTCTCCAGAGGTTTTAGGCCCTATTCATTCTGATAAGAAGGACTGTCAGTGCTCAGAAAGCACAGACTCTTCAGCCAGGTCATAGCTACACAGAAGCTAGACCACTGTTCAACACTTGGATATAACCTATAAGCCCCTGGGAAGTTTTCCATAATGCCAACATTTTGGACCCACTCCCAGAAATGTTTACTTAAATGGTTTGGAGTCGAATCCATACACAGGTCTTTCAAAGTGTCCCAGGTAATTCTCATATGTATAAAGTTTGAGGGCCACTGGTAGAGAGCTGATCTGAAGAACACTAAAGAATGGTGGGTGGAGGGAAGCTGGGGATGGAATTCACTGGTAGAGTACTTGCCTAGAAAGCACAAGATCCTGAGTTCAGTTCCTCACACCACAAATACCACCACCAGTAATAAATCAACAGTGAGAAATGGGTTCCTTCTTTTAAGTAGGTGATTGGTCCAGATTATTTCTAAAGTCTCTTTCAATTCTGAGATCTTAAATTGCTAACTAAGGCCTTTTACTCTGCCTGTGCTGATTATGAAGGCTACCAATGATTTTATGTTCAGTTATTAGTAAAAGAAGCCTACAGGTTTTTTTACATGTAGCAAAGTGACAAGCTATATGCAACAAAAAGAAATGCATCCACTATATTGGATTCCTGTCATCTGAAAATTATGTTCAAGGAAAAGAGGCTAAGAAAATGCATGATAAATTTAGAATGCTATTAATCCAAAGCCACTCTATCCTGGCACATGGAAACATGAAGAGTTTTCAGCCATCACATGGATAAGCTTGCATCTTGAACATCTAATCTAATTGTTCCAAAGGAAAAAAAATATTTTGGACCGAGCAGAATTTTCTGGGGGTTGGGAAGAGTATGGGGTAGCAGTGCCAGTTGAAAAGCAAAGGGAGAGAACAGATCTATTTCAGTCTCTATTTCGTATCCTTGCCATCATGCATCATCTTTCACACTCCTAGCTCTAAGGATTCTGTTTGGCAGAAACCGTCAGAATCTCTTCAAACTGTAGTCTTAACTTCACACAAAGGCCTGAACTCATTCATTCCACAAAGGGACTTCCAATCAGGGTTGCCAGTAGACTTATTTAAAGACAAATGTGCAGGGCTTGTAATAACACAACTGCTTACAATAGACCTGCCAAGATTGAAGGAGCCCTGCCTGATGAAAACAAGTTTTGGGCCTGATCCATGATCCTCCAGGGTGACTTTGAACAAACTATGTCCCCCTTGGGGCTACAGTTACCTTACATGTTGGCAAACACAGAGATGCTGACTGCCCTGAGAGAGCCAGAGAGACTCCAAGGGAGCCTTGCGTTTTCCAACACCACAGGAGACTAGGTTGTATTTTCCAACCCTACAGTCCCCAGAACTTTTAACTTGATATAGCTTTGTGGTCCCCGTGGCAGACAGGGCTGTGACAGACAGTGATATTAAAGTAGAGTTATTCAGCACTTGTCCACAGGAGAATTCCAGCATGGATGCTGGAATGCATATTTCCATTCAATACAGATGATGGACAGGGTGCCAGTGGCTCACGCCTGTAATCCTAGCTACTCAGGAGGCTGAGCTCTGAGGACGGAGGTGTAAAGCTAGCCTGGGTAGGAAAGTCTGTGAGACTCTTATCACAGGAAAAGCTGCAAGTTGACCTGTGGCTCAAGGGGCAGAGCACTAGCCTTGAACAAAAGAAGCTCAGGAACATTGCCCAAGCCCTGAGTTTAAGCCCTAGGACTGGCACCAAAATAAATAAAGTAAAATAAAATATAGATGATAGCATTGGTTCCCTGTGGGTGAGGGTTTAACAAGTTAGATAGTTGATAAATGCTTGACAAACTATGTTGAATTGAGCAGGAGTAAAATGGGTTGACAATTCTCATGTGTTGGGGTGAGTTCAAAGCCTCAAAGCCCAGGAAGAATTATGGGAAATAAAGAAACAGAATCAGGATTCTGAATATCCACTCTTGTAGGACAGCGAATCTAGTCTCAAAACTTGGAATCAGCCCCTCAGTAAGGTAAATGGGGGTTGGCAAGAACAGAAGGCAATTGCTAATGAGCCATCCATCAGCCTAGGAAGGCAGAAGATGATGAAGAAACCAAAGGAAAGCTGAGAAAGACAAGAAAACAAGCAATCACTAAAGAAAAGATATCACCCCTGGTGCTACTACAAAGGAAGGAAAGAAAAGAAATATTATAGTAGGAGGTTATGGCACACAAAACCAACTGGCTGAAGATTAAGCTCCAGGAGAGACTGAACTTGATTGAGAACATTTCCCTAAAGCACCACTTGGCATCAGATTCCAAATCTTGTGACCTATTCTAACTCATCTGCTGTCCCAAGCAAGGAGACATGTTAACTTGTGGATTCCCCAGCTCTCTCTAACACTTACTTGAAAGTTTCTTCATCTACTCTCCTTCATCCACCTCCATCTCTCTCCAACTCTGAGCAACTCTTACAGTCACTGGGGATTTCTTATGACCTCCTAGCTACTCTATCACTTAGACCTTAAAGTCTGATGAGCCACTCCCTGTCCACATCTCACAGTTGAGCCCATAAGATGGCCTTATCACTAATCCTGGATCCATCCATCACTCCCAGACTCAACAGTCCAGAATTTTGCTGGTTGATTGGAGATAGAGTCTTGTAGACGTTTCTGCCTCAGCTGGCTAAGATCTCAGTCCTCCAGGTCTCAGCCCCCTGAGTAACTAGAACTACAGACATGAGCCACTGTCACCCTGTTATTTTTCTCTTCCCTAACTATTGCCTCTGCTTCTACTTGTTTGGCATCTTTCTTCACAGTGGTCTTTCAGGTTCTTGGCAACCTGGTTCCTGGCAAACTGACTAGCTGAGTCTCTTTCTCTTACCAAAAGGCATTCTGTGCTACCACCATTCTAAAACCTGTGCAAGCTCTACTAACAAAGAACAAAATATTATAAACACTAGTGAGATAATGTTAAATAAGAGGACATTCGAACAGGAGTGGTTTGTTTACAGAGGGTTCCACTTAATATTGTTGAATATTTGCCTGATGTTTCATTCCTCTCAGAAGGCTTTTTTCCTATATCTTTGTCTTTGCACAGCTGTTTCCTCTGTCTAGAAAGGCCATCTCACTCCGTGAATTACTCAGCCTATAGAATGCAGTCTAAATGAATGCCAGGACCTCTGCAAAACCACCCTTTGCTTGCCTCTCCCCCATCTTCCCTTCCTGGCTCAGTAGCATTCCTAGCACTCTTCTTCTCTCTTACCCACGGCATCTTGTAATATGTTCACTAAAGCAATGCTTGCAGTGTTTCATTGAAGTGTCTGTTTGTCTCACTGTCCCCAGAGCTCCCTGCGGGCAGGAATAATGCTTTAATCATTTCCAAATCCCCAGAAGCCTGCCACACAGCAGGTTCAGCAAATGACAAATTTCCTTAGGTTAGACCACATGAAATTTGCCATTTTTATAGGTCACAAATGATCAAATACTAGCAATTTCATATGATTTGACCTATTACTGTATATATTTCCAATGTCTTTCTCCATGCTGCTCAAAGTAGCTTGTGAACACGGTGTAATAAATCCTAGGGAAACTACTGCAGGACCAAGGGGGAGGGGGACTGTGGTGGGCATTTAACACATAGCTCAGTGGATTGGGAGGAGGAGAACTAGAAACAGATCTTTGCACAGTCACATTCCTTCACCTAGGGTCTTCAAGCGCTAGATTCATGGGGTTCTCAGGTGAGGAAATAAATTCAAAGGGTCACCTACCTGGCAGCTCCAGTCAGCAAGAACCATAAATCATTTTTAAATACTTTCCTATCATTTGTCCAAAGTTGAAGATGATGTGTTGTCTCACAATAATAATTTAATATGTCTCTCTAACACTGTCACCAGGCAGTTCATTTCTAACCTATTTCTCTCTTGCTGCAATATGTCAATTTCTGGCTTTATGGAGATAAAGTAGTTACAATGAATCCGGCTTCTAATAACCCTCCCATGACTTACCTCCTGGTTCTCCCCTCAACTTCATTTCACTCTTGAGAGAAAAGTCTCTTCCCTTCTAAATTCCACTGTAGGTTCTACACATCATTTTAATCAAAATAGTTTAAGATTCTCTTCTGTGTGTGTGTGTGTGTGTGTTTGTGTGTGTGTGTGAGAGAGAGAGAGAGAGAGAACTGGAGAGTACTGGGGCTTCAACTCAGGACCTCATATTCTTGCTAATCTTTTTCACTTAAATCTGGCTATCTATCTACCACTTGAGCCACACCTCTACCTTCTGCTTTTTGCTGGCTAATTGGAGATAAGAGTCTCACAGAGTCTTCTTCCCGGGTTTGTTTTGAACTGTGATCCTTAGATCTCAGGCTCCTGAGTAGCTAGGATTACAGGTACAAGCCACCAGTGCCTGGATCACTTTAAGATCTTCTAAAAGAACATTTTCCAGCTTCATCAGTTTCACCATATTAAGAATGGAATACTCATTAACATCATGCTAATGTCATTCAGGGGAATGAAATTAGGTAGCAATGCTTCAAGATATTTTCCTTTGTAAATATTAAAATAAAAAGTAGATATGACACTCTAGTAAGGTGTGACTTGTATCATGTACACTACAAAGATAACCTCAGCCCCCGTGCCAGGTCATATTTCTGCTTACATATCCATTTTTGCAATTATCTCTTTAACCACAGACTCATAATGCGACTCATACTTAAAAGATACTTGGGCTTTTATTGTCTTGAATAATAACCAAGTTTCTATCCCCTGTCTTACATAGTAATTAGGTTTAGGTTTTCTTTATTGCATATGCAATCTTGATAGGGTTCTGACTACCATCCAATTTCTCTCTAATTTTCTTTCTCATCACTTTAAATTCCACCGTTCTGAAATCTTAAACACATCCTTGATCCATCACCGATCCCTGCCTCTCCCTCCCTCAGGATTGCTGTTGCTGTTGGATTGCTGTCACCTGAAGATTGTGTTAGACTGCTTCCAAATACTCCAGCTCCAACGTTAATTTACTTGAAAATAAGTAGTTCGGGGGGTTGAGAGAGTTTCCTGATCAATTTCAGCAGGTATTTACTGTACATTTGCTGCGTGTTTACCTCTATGCTGGTACCCATAACAGCTTTCAAAGTTCATGGTCATCCCTGCCTGGAGAAAAGGTGGTTGATATGCACAAGCAGTTAACTAACAATGGCAGATGTCATAATGATCACAAAAATAAAGGGATAATTTAAAAGTACATGGGTGCTAATATATGGGAGCTATTGAATCCAAAGTGTAGGTAAAGATGTGTGTGTGTGTGTGTGTGTTTGTGTGTGTGTGTGTATATACCTCTGAAAGGCAAATGGACATTGAGTGAAAGCCACTGAAGTCTGTCAATGATGGCAATGAAAAAAGTGTTATTTGTGGAATTTGCATGGAAATTGTGCTCATAATGAATTAAAGAGGGTGGAAGGGGATGATAAAAAGAAGTTATTATCTAAGCTACCTATGGTTCTAGCTCCTACCCTCTCATCTAAAAAGATCTAGATGGAGCCTTTCTATGTAGAAGGGCAAGAGATAGAATGTTCCTAGAAAGATCTTTAGCATTTCATTCTATTTGCCCAGTTCATTCATTAGCTCCTTCTAACCCTTCTGTTTCCACTTCTCAGTATTTAACAACTCAGTCTCTGCAGCATTTAACATCAACATTGTCTCCTTTAAAAATAGCTCTTTCCATTATCTAATTATTATAGCAAATTTAAACAATACTTAAAATGCAAATAAGCAAGGAAAACTTACCCAACTCTCTTCTTCCAGAGATAATCACCATTAACACTTTGGTGAAAGTTCTTCCAAATATCTCTCTGGTCTATGCATACATACACAGGCAGATGGCTGTGTGTATAGAGATTTACATAAATTATATCATAAAATACTAACTTTTTATAGTACTTGATTACTTTCTTGAACAGTAAGTATAAATGTCAATAAGTATAAGCCTGTGTAATTTGTGGTAGAGAAATAGAACTCCAATGACATTGTCAACATTATTTATATAACAAGTTCTCTAGAGGAGGAGTGAGATAATTCACTTTCCCTTTTTACTGTTACATACAAGGTGGCAGTAAATATTTTAATGTATTTATCTTTTTCCTCTTTACCATTGTTTTAATATATCCACAATTCTGTTAACATATAACATATTTCTGGGGCTGGGGATATGGCCTAGTGGCAGGAGTGCCTGCCTCATATACATGAGGCCCTGGGTTCGATTCCCCAGCACCACATATACAGAAAATGGCCAGAAGTGGCGCTGTGGCTCAAGTGGCAGAGTGCTAGCCTTGAGCAAAAAGAAGCCAGGGACAGTGCTCAGGCCCTGAGTCCAAGCCCCAGGACTGGCAAAAAAAAAAACAAAACAAAAAAACAAAGAAACAAAAAAAACATATTTCTTACAATTCTGTTACATTTTTGTCATAGGGCTCTAGTCTTCCTGGTTCTCCTGTCTCTGTATTAGCTTCTGTATTATCATAGGATGCTAGCTTATCCATTCAACATCCCTGTATGGCTGGGTTGGGTTATTTTATTTGTCTCTCTCTCTCTCTCTCTCTCTCTCTCTCTCTCTCTCTCTCTCTCTCTCTCTCTCTCTCTCTCTCTCTCTCTCTCTGTGTGTGTGTGTGTGTGTGTGTATACTGGGGCTTGAACTCGGGACCTCTCACTCTCACTTGGCCTTTTTGTTTAAGACTGGCACACTACCACTTGAGCCACAGCTCCACTTCCAGATTTTTACAAGTTGATTAGAGATAAAAAAAACCTCTCAGATTTGTCTGCCCAGGCTAGCTTTGAACCTCAGTCTCAAGATTTTATCACCTATATATAGCTAGGATTATAGGCATGATCCACTGGTGCCCAGTTGACAGGATTTTGTTTGTTTGTTGTTGTTGTTTCTTGACAAATTCTTACCTTACTGCTCAATTTTGCCTCAACCAATCTCATTTTCGGTCACAGAAAGGTCATCATCCATCACAAATTCAGGATCACTATTGCTGACATCTTTCTTGGAATTCAGATAAATGTCAGCTAGCTGCTGCATGCAGACATTAGAGGGTCTCTGTACATCTGGTACCTTGACTCCATCTCCAAGCCTACTCAAAGTCCTGCTCACACAGCCACTGAGATGCTTATGCAAGGGCTTGGGGATCGTTTCCTTTTTTTTCTCATCACTCTATTTCCAACCAATCACCAAGTCTAAATTCTATCATCTAAAAGGTTCTTAAAATCTCCTAAGATTTTTCTCAGGAAGCCTCTGGAAGATGTGCTGAGCCAAAACACAAAAACACACCAAAGAAAGGCAAGCCAGGTCACAAGGACACAGGAGCCCCAAGGCAGGAAGGAGGAAACAGGGATTCCCAGGAGGATGCAGAGAGGAGCTCAAGGCAACCGCTGCTCAACTAGCCCCAGCTGGGATAGCCCAAATTGGAACAAGATGATGGAAGCCTTGTGGAGGGACATTGCCAAAAGGAAAGAGAAACTGCTAGAATTGGGATTGTGTCTGAACATATGGGGAGATGTAATTACAGTCTGGGAAGTGTTGGAGGAAAAAACTATGGATATATATTTTTTCCTTATACGTATATATAGAAATATACACATGTATGTCAATTTGTAGGATGAAAGGAGCAGCAACTAAATCATCAATGATTTAGGGGGTAAAATTTTACATATATATTATACAGAACATATATAGCAGTCACTCAAACCTACATATTTCAACTCTAACAATTCCATAATTATAATATTGTCAACTTTGAATAGTGCATTGATTTCACTTGAAATACAGATATAACTATATTGGAAAAATGAAATGAAGTTCTTTGCCTATGTGGTCCATGGGGAAATGGGTTTCTAAGAGAACCTACTTCTCATTCGCCATTTTATCAATATAAGTATCTAATAATGAAAAGTATAAAAACAAGAAACAGTATTTAAAATTTTAGCAACCAACTGTGTGCCAGTGGCTCATGCTTGTAATCCTAGCTACACAGAAAGCTGAGATCTGAGGATTTCAGTTCAAAACTGCCTAAGACAGGAAAGACTTGAGCAGAAAAGCTAATGGATGGTACCCCAGTCCTGAGTTCGAGCTCCAGAAATGGCACAACATAAAGCAAGCAACCAAAAGGCCAACTCAGAGAAGAGAGGGACAAGAATGGTGAAAACACAGCCAGAGACTCCTATGTTCCACTGTTTGCCCAGAAGTACTCTTTGCCTTCTAAAAGTATTTGTGTAGGTATTATTTGATTTTAAAAAAGAGGAAGCTGGGCGCCAGTGGCTCACTCCTGTAATCTTAGCTACTCAGGAGTCTGAGTTCTGAGGACTGTGGTTTAAAGACAGCCTTGGAAATCTCACGTGACTCCGATCTCCAAAAAGCTACTCAGAAAAAGCCAGACGTGGCACTGTGGCTCAAGTGGTAGAGCTTTAGCCCTGAGCACAAAGAGGCTCAGCGATGGCATGTAGGTCCTGAGTTCAAGCCCCAGGACTGACAAAAAAAAAATAGAAAGAAAGAAAAATTAAGAATTCAAATGCCTAACAATAGATAAATAAATGATTATTTTCTTCATGTAGTAGAATATGGACCACAGTTTTTTTAAACGTAAGGAAAAAAGTTTCCAAAAATATTGAAAATTGAAAGGAAAAACAAAGCAAGTTACAAATATACTATGTTTTCAGCTGATGTTCTTCCTACAACATTATCAATAATAGGTCATTTTTAAGATGAAATTAAACAGGAACA
>NC_063162.1:87612131-87633642 GCF_023159225.1 Perognathus longimembris pacificus | reverse complement strand
ATAACCAAATCATGAATTATTTAGGGAGTAAAACTTGATTTTTCCATAGTATGTATTTCAACCATGTTTGACTTTTGCATGAAGAAAGTATTTTTGTTGTTGCTGATTTCTGGTTACTTTAGAACAAACGATATTTCTCATTTCTATCATGCCCTTCTCATTCCTAATACACCAGCTCTGAAAGCCCTTTAGTGGCTTGTTGACAGTCCCAGAATAACATGGAAGCTCATCGGGATGACACTGAAGATTTCCAGGGAGGCCCCAGATGATGTCTCCAGGCTAAACCTCAGTTACTCCTGCCTTGCACATGAGGCTGCTTAGACAGCATGTCATCATTGTGTTGCCTCTACTGCCTGAGAGACTCAGTCCTGTGCCACTGTCCCTCCACTAGCCCACTCCCCACAGGCCTAGGGCTCCAGCACTATCCAGCATCACCTGCTTTTGGGAATTTCTTATTCCATACCCCAAAGAGCTTTGGAATGATCTGCCCACCAGAGGATCACTAACATTGTTCAGAAATTATTTTAGTCCTAGCATCTTGTCAATAAACTATTTGCTTTCACATCCTGAAAGCCTAGCATTATGTCAGGAATCTAGCCAACATTCAACACAAGAGTAAGTGAATTGAATCATTGTGGCACAAGTTGACTCGAGAATTTGTCATACGTCCATTTTTAGGCTAAACATCATTATTAATCTCTACTCAAAGGGACAGAACATTGAAAACAGATCTGTACAACTGGCCATCTGCCCTTCTCTGGCAGTCTGGCATTCTTAGGAGGTGCCACTATTAACACACCATATCCACATATCCATTATATCCACATATTCACATATCCATCATATCCACATACTGATCATGTGACAGCTAGTGGAGAGGGAGAATACTAGCTACCTGTAATGGTAAGTGACAATGATCACTGTTCATTAGGGCTGCTTCTTCCTGAATCTGAGACCCTCTTCCTATGTCATCTTTTCCACATAGGCACCAATATGCTTCAGACGACTAGTCTTATCTATCCAGTGAGTTAACCTTTGAACTCATTGTGAGTCATTCCATGGAAATCTGTTTCAGCACTGGTAGGCTTAATTTGTTCATTATGGTTGTGAGGCAGAACCAATGATATCTTTATTTAAGTCCAAACACATTCAATATATAGCCATAGTTTTCAACTCTCATAAGTCTGTAGACTCAAATGGGCTCCCAATAATGGTAATGATCCAAATTTCATTAGGTAGAAGCCAAGTTCCTTCTATGATTACTCTATTACCTTATCTCATACTATTCTTCCCACTTCTTATTCTTTCACATTCATATTGAGCTTCACTCTTGGTTTCACATCTACTGATAGAACCATGATTTAGAATTTAATAATCCCAAAGGTGCAAATAGCAAATATCCAATGTTTGGAAATATATTTTATACTATATCTTCTGGTAGAGTAGAATGTACTAAATAAACCAAAACAGCCCTAGACTTAAAATTAGCAATAGATAAAAATTAATGTCTACAGGATACTTAAGGAGAAGGATTGAGACTAACAGCTATACTTAAAAAATATATCCTGCCTTATTAGTTTGACTTTTGGGCCTGTTAATATTTTGCATATTATAAAATAAAAATTAGAGGCTGGGAATATGGTCTAGTGGTAAAGTGCTTGCCTCGTATACATGAAGCCTTGGGTTCAATTCCTCAGGACCACATATATGGAAAAAAGCCGGAAGTGGCACTGTGGCTCAAGAGGTAGAGTGCTAGCCTTGAGCAAAAAGAAGTCAGGGACAGTGCTCAGGCCCTGAGTCCATGCCTTAGGACTGGCAACAAAAACAAAACAAATTAAAATAAAAATTAAAAATAATCCTTATAAAAACAAGACTACCAGCACAACCATGTTCATTGCAGCATTATTTACCATCACTAAAATATGAACCAACCCAGATGCCCCTCAGTAGATGAGTGGATCAGAAAATGTGGTACATATACACAATGGAATTCTATGCTTCTATCAGAAAGAATGACATTTCATCATTCATAAGGAAATGGAAAGACCTGGGAAAAATCATACCAAGCAAAGTGAGCCAGACCCCAAGAAACATAGACTCTATGTTTTCCCTTATTGGTAATAATTAGTATATGTCTAGGATAGTCCTAGCAGAAGATCACAATAGTTCAATAGCTATGTATATAGGATCACATAAAATGATGTTAGGCAAAATGAACTCCAAGCTATGGAAATAAGAGATTTTTTATTGTTGTTATTATTTTTAATGTCCTACATGAAATTCTTCCTTTTTTCTTTGGTTTTTCTTCCCTGTGGTTCAGCCCCTTTTGTCACTGTATTTGATTTTGATCCTGGGTATTGCACATACATTGGTCTAAATCAGGGAATGGAAGGGGAATATCAAAATGATGAGACAAAGGGTAAAAGACAAACCAATGCAACAGTGACACTCATTCGGCAATATGTTGGAAATTAACTTGTACAATTTGAGGGGCTGGAAATTGGGGGGAAGGAAAGGTGGGGAAAAATGAAGGAGAAGGTAACAAGTTTGACAATAAATATACTCACTACCTTACATATGTACATGTGTAACTGTAACCCCTCCATACATCACCTTGACAAAATTAAATTTTTAAAAAAGAGTACCTTCAAAGAAGAAAAGATGATAGTCCCTATAAGTGAAAATAACCTAGGCCCAGTTGCTCATGCCTGTAATCATAGCTACTTGGTGGGTAGAAATCGAAATTTTAATTTAACCTGGAAAAAAATGTTAGTAAGAGCCTACCTTCCCAAATAAGCTAGGCATGGTGGTGCACATCCATAATTCTAGAAGTGGAAGATGAAGGAGGCAAAGGTAGGAGGATGGTGGCCCGAAGCCAGATCTGGAAAAAGATTATATGACAGCCTCTTCAAAAAAATAGTAAAAGTCTTGCTTGTAATTGTTTGGATAGATGCCCAAAAGTGGGGCTGCTGGGTCATAGGGGAGTTCTGTGTTTTAGCCTTCTGAGGAACCTCCAGACTGCTTTCCAGAGCAGTTGAACAAATTTACACTCCCACCAACAATGTAGTAGGGTTCGCTTTTGGCCACATCATCTCCAGCATCTGTTATTGTTAGTTTTCTTGATAATGGGTATTCTTATTGGGGTGAGGTGGAATCTCAATGTTGTTTTGATTTGCATTACTTTTATGACCAGCGATGTTGAGCACTTCTTCATGTGTCTCTTGGCCATTCTCATTTCCTCTTCAGAGAAGTCTCTTTTTAGGTCTTTAGCCCATTTGTTGAGAGGGGGCAGTTGGTTCTTTGGGGATTTGTTTTGGAGGAATTTAATTTTTTGAGCCACCAGCACAACCATGTTCATTGCAGCACAATTTGTTGTCGCTAAAATATGGAACCAACCCAGATGCCCCTCAGTAGATAAGTGGATAGAAAATGTGGTACATACACACAATGGAATTCTATACCTCTACAGAAAGAATGACATTGCCCCATTCATAAGGAAATGGAAGGACTTGGGGGAAAAAATCATACTAAGTGAAATGAGCCAGACCCAAAGAAACATAGACTTTATGGTTTCTCTCATCGGGAATAATCAGTACACCTCTAGGATAATCCCAGCAGAAGATCACAATAGCTCAATAGCTATGTACCTATGAACACACAAGATGATGCTAAGCAAAATGAACTCCAAGTTATGGAAACAAGTGGTTTATCATTGCTGTTGTTATTTTCAACATATCACATGAAATTATGCCTTTTTCTTTTGTCTTTCTTCCCCATGGTTTTACCCTTGATATCACTGTAACTGATTTTGGTACCCTGGATATTGTATATATGTGTATTGGAACTAAGGAAATATCAAAATGGAGAGACAAAGGACAAAAGATGAACCAATGCAATTGCAGTACTTACAAAACTATATGGTCTAAACCAACTGTACAACTCATGGGAGAGAGAGAGAAATGGGGAGGGGGAAAATGAGGGAGGAGGTAACAAGTTGCATAAGAAATGTACACACTGCCTTATGTATGAAACTGTAACCCCTCTGTACATCACTTTGACAATAAATAAATAAAGAAATGGTAAAAAATGGTAAAAGCCAAAAAGGTTTGTGAATGTGGATCAATTGGTACAGGATCTCCTGACAAGTTGCAAGGCCCTGAGTTCAAGCCCCAGCATTTCCAATAGCTAAATAACTTAACAAAATAACCACATAACCACATAGCAAGAAAAATTTTCAAATATGTTGAACACTGTAATTATTACACATATTCCCAATGAAATATGCCCTATAAATAAATTCAGGAAAAAATCTTAAACTGTTTCTAGTTTTATTGTTATTAATGCTGGTATTTCTGTTGTTGAACTGCTATATACACAGCATAAAGTCAAAAAGGGAGGGTATTAACAATGGCACATTGACAACCAAAACTTCAGCCTTAAGTAAGATATAGATAGATGTAAGATTCATAAGACCAAGTAAAAAACACTTGATCTCTGAACCTGAATTGCAAGCATCAGTACACAGTCAAGATATAGTTTATCTTTTTTTTAAGGTTATTATCAAACTGAATTACAGAGAGCTTAGTTTCACACATTAGGCATTGGATACATTTTTTGTACTGTTTGTTACCTTGTCCCTCATTCGCCCCTCCCTCTTTTCCTTCCCCCTCCCCATGAGTTGTTCAGTTCATTTACACCAAACAGTTTTGCAAGTATTGCTTTTGTAGTTGTTTGTCCTTTTTTACCCTGTGTCTCTCGATTTTGGTATTCCCTTTCAATTTCCTAGTTCTAATACCAGTATACACACTTCCCAATATACTCAGATAAGATACAGAGATAGTGTAGGTACAACCACAGGAAGGTGATACAAGATATAGTTTATCTTTAAAATGAAAATATGAGATATTTCTGTCTACTTGAAAGGCCTAAAACAACAACCAATCCATTGACAATGAGTTTCCTGGATTGCAGATTGTTGTCTCTAAATACTATTTCTCATGAAATTTAGGAACCAAGGTTATTTCTGAACCTAGGATTAAGAAGTCTGGGATGATCCTGGTTTGAATTATTGGTCACTTGTGGAGGATGATAGAGAGTCACCAACTCATTGCTACTAGCTAATAGGAGGAAATTATTACACATTTGTCAGTATGTTTTTCCTGCAAAACTCTTCCCTCAGAAAAACTAAATTATGACATGACATCATTTGTATGGAACAATGTTAACTAATAAATGAAGAAGAATATCTGTTTTATAGCTTCTAATGAGTTGGTTTACTGTATCATAATAATTTTTTGAAAGTGACAACCAGCTATTATGTACCGCGTAACAGAAAAACACATTATCTCCTATAAAATACTCTTGCCCCCCCCAAAAAAAACCCTAAATCTGATCAAGTACTTAAATCCAATTATCAACTGACTTCAAAAATCAAGAACAGAAGATATTTTTAAATGGACTGCAAGGTTGTAACAAGTAAAATTAATGTTTGAAAAAATGCATAAGTTTAGAGGAGGAAACTTCCTCAAGGAAAAGAAAGGGGATCCAGAGGAGAATCCTGAAAGATACTCAGAGGTCATAAACAGCAACAATGTATAAATTTTATTTGTCTTTCAAATTGAACACCTGAGGGTTTTTCTTTTTAGTTAGGTAACAGCACACATGAGTACTTAACAAGTTTAGGTACTTTAGGTACCTAAAGTGGATTATAAGTAAGTTAATCTCACAGAGAAGTTTCAAGTAGAATGGTAATTACCAGAGCTGGAGGAGTAGAGTGGTGTGGGGTGCGGAGAGGGTGACCAGTGGATAGGAAATTGCATTTGAGCTAAGTTGTTCTATTATGATATTATCTAGTATGGTGACTACAGGTAGCTTTTGGTTGTTTTGTCTATTATTTCCAGTGCTGGGGATAGAACCAAGTGCCTCATACATGTTAGGCCCATGTCCTACACTGAGCTATAGCCCGGTAGGGTGAGTATAGATAAAAAAAAAATGTACTGTACATTTCAAAACACTAGAAGGAAAGAACATGAATATATTTACCACAAATAAATAAGCTCTTTTTTTTTTTTGTCCTGGGGCTTAGACTCAGGGCCTGAGCACTGTCCCTGGCTTCTTTTTGCTCAAGGATAGTACTCTGCCACTTGAGCCAAAGCACCACTTCTAGCTTTTTCTATATATGTGGTGTTGAGGAATCGAACCCAAGGCTTCATGTATACGAGGCAAGCACTCTACCACTAGGACATATTCCCAGCCCCCACCATAAAGAAATAATGTTTGATTAAATGATTGCTTAACCTGATTTAAACATTACAGCATGTACATATATATAGAGATGACACATGGTGCTCCATAAATAACTGAACTTTTATATTTTATATCTACTTAAATTGAAATGTAAAAATTTGTAGAGAATTGGAGTAGTATGAATACTATAGTGGGCACTGATGATAACAAAGAACTGAGTTATTTGTTTGTAGATTTTTTTTTGTTGTTTGTGAACCAATCCTGGGTCTTGAAGTGGGCCTGGGAGCTGCCCATTAAGTTTTTTGTGTAAAGCTAATGTTCTACCACTTGACCCACACCTCCACTTCTGGATTTTTGGTGGTTAATTAGAGGAAAGTGTTCAAGGACTTTCCTACACAGTCTGACTTAGAACCACAATCCCTAAACCTCCTGAATAGCTGAGATTACAGGTATGCACCACCAGTGCCCAGTGGAATTAAGTCTTTTTAATGTGAAAAATAATTTCATGTTTTGCTTTTTTAGAGAGCTCTCATTTTTAATAGGTACATGGTGAAATATTAGTATGTAAAATTATAGTACATGTGAGATTTGCTCCAAAACTCCAAGTAGGTATTATAGGGAAGGATGCTTGGTAAAATATGATTTTATGCTACAATCTGATAACTTCTGAATCTGAGTGACAGGTATACTGTAGTTCACTATGCTATTCTCTCTGCTTTTCCACTTGTGAAGTTTTCCATGACAATTTTTTTCAAGTAAGTACATGTCATCCAAAACAGTGAGTATGGTCACAAAGAGACATTTTCACATCCATGTTCATATTAATATTTTATGCATAACCAAAAGATGGAAATAACCCCAAGTGTTCATCACAAGACAAAGGAATGAAGCAAATGTGGTAGAGGCTATGAAAGGAAATTTTTACCCACCTGCAGCATAGATTAACAAGGTGGAGTGAACTAAATCTTCACTAAAGTGAACCTGGAATACTCAAAAGTATATAAACAGAGGGAAAATGGAGCTGCAAGCAGCCAGAGGGAGGAGTAGAAAGTGTTCATGTGCTCAGAGTTTCAGTTCTGCAAAACAAAGAGTTCCAGAGATTGATTTCAAAGCAATGAAAATGCTTTTGTTCTTACTGAACTAGGTACTTCAAAACAAGATGGTAAATTTTACAAGATTTATGCTTTCTCACAATTAAAATATTTTTAAGCACAAGTGGGTAACATTCTGTAAGAACAGGCATGATTAAAATGGAAGAACTTACATAAGTAAAGACAGTCTTCAGATCACAAAACAAAATAATAAACTTAGATGGAGTTAGGTGCATAAGCAGAGGACAAATATGGAAAGCTCGTAGCAAAGCAATTGAGTAATGGAGTGAAATAGGGTGAACTGGTGGCTCGTGCCTATAACCCTCAACAGGCTGAAATCAGAGGATCCTGGCTCAAAACCAGCTTGGGCAGTCAAACCCAAGAGACATATCTTTAGTTACCCAGCAAAACATCAGAAGTGGAGGTAGAGAGATAACCTTGAATGAAAAAAGCCCCAGTACAAGCACAAAAAGAAAAGAAAGGGGAAGGAAATAGAGAGGGGGAGGGAGGGAGGGAGGGGGGGAGAGGGAGGAAGCTGTGATCTCCAGAACAGCTGGAGTTCTGTAGACACCTGTGGTAGAGCATATGGAACACTGAGCACATGAGCCACACGTTCCGTTATCTCCAATACCGCGCCTATGTTGATGCTGCCAAGCTGGGACAGAGGGTCAATGGAGGGCATTCTCCCGGGGACTGATGACGGCTACTGACTGGAGCTGATTGCATCCTGATGACACCTGCCTCTTCCCCACATCTCTTACTCTGTGATTCAGTGGTGGCAAGAATCCCTAGGAACAGTACATGAGGAAAGATAGGAAGTTAACATTTGCTTTTCAGGTTGATGGCTTAACATCTTAGCCTGGAGATGGTACATCATTTTTAAGACCCCAATTTTCCCCCAAGAGCTGATAAATAACACCTTTGTATATAGATACTTAAATGACTTTTCAGAATATCAAGCATCCTGCTAAAAGATAATGAAGTATTAAAAGGGTACCTAGTGTAATTAGAAAAGGCAAACTAGTATAAAACACCTATTAACATCTTTTAAGACTCATGTCTAGTAAACTTTTATACAATGTAATTAAAAGGAAAAAATATGGAGATGAAGCATTAGCACCAAGAAGGATGTCAGCACTCCTTGAGAAAACATTGCAATATACTCTGCTCAGAACAAAGTGTTTAAAAGTAATGAACAAATATGCATTCAAAAAGATTTGGTAGCTGAGAATACTGAAAATGGATTCTGAATTACTTCTATTCTAGGCTGTCTGCTACAGGGCCCTAATGAAGTTAAATAGTGCAACTAAAATGGTAATTTTAGTTGGAAGACTAGAGTTTTAAAAATTATACCTTTGCTGCTACAGAACTTAATTGGGCTGAAAAGGAAGGAGTTGACTAAAAAATATTGAGAAATGAATAGAAGTATTCAAAATATGTTGTAGCTGCCAGACACGGTTGCTCAAGCTTGTCATCCTAGACACTCAGGAGGTAGAGATCAAGGGATCAGAGCTTGAGGGCAGCCTGGACATAAACGTTTGCAAGAGTCCTTTTCAACCAATCAGAGAGTATGGTAAGATGAGCCTGTTAACCTGAGCTATGGGGAAGGGGGGGCGGGGGAAGCACAATGACTGAGCACTAGGGTGTATGGGTCTGTCATCCTAGCTACAAAGGGAAGCACAAATAGGAAGACCTTGGTCTAGGCTAGAATGGACATAAAGTGAGACCCCCATCTTGAAAATAACTAATACAAAAAAGGTGCCTGTGGATGGCTCCAGTCGTAGCGCACCTGCCTCCAGTTAAACACAAGTATTGAAGAGAAAATTAATACATACTGTCCAAGAAGTTTTTACAGATTATACCTGCATATTCTTAAAATATTATTTAAAATATATTCTTACTTTCTTTAAGTTGTTGTACAAAGGAGTTGCCATTCAACAGGGCAGTTTATGAGTACACTGCTTCTTGATCAATGTCACCCCTTTTAACATTCTCAAGCAGCCCACCCACCCAACCTCTTCCCTCACTTTTCTTAATTTTTAGGTTACATATTGAATTTTTTGCCATTTAACAACTTGATCTGTGTCCGACGCGGAGGAGGCGGGACCTTGATCTGCATTATTGCCTGCATTCTATTCATTTTTTTCAGTTCTGTAGCATATACAATGCATTATTGCCTGCATTCTATTCCTTTCCCCTGTCATTCTTCTATCCCTCTCCCTTGACCCCCAGTACTTATTTTGTTGGGTTTTGAGGTAGTCTTTCTAAAGAATTACACTATTTGTGCTCTCTACAAAGTCTTCAGTTAATTCATTTATAACCTCTTGGGTGCCACCCAGTGTGTTTCTTTGTAGATTTATAGGTGCATTCTAGCTACTTATAAATGAGGGGAACCAAGCAACCTGTGTTTCTCTCAGTCTGGTTTATTTCACTTCATACAATTTTTTCCAAGTCTTTCCATTCCTAAAAATAGTACAGTATCATTCTTTCTGATGGATGAATGCAATTCCATTGTGTATATATGCCACATTTTCTTGATCCATTCATTGACTGACAGGCATCTTGACTGATTCCATATCTTGGCTATGGTAAATAATACTGTAGTAAATATGGTTGCAGTAGTGGTGTTAGTGTATCCTTATTTGTGCTTTATTGGATAACTGCCCAGGGGTGGAATTTCTGGGTCATAGGGTAGTTCTATATTTAGTTTTATGAGGACCCTCCATACTGCTTTCTAAAGTGGTTGAACAAGTTTACATTCCCACCAACAATGTAATAGAGTTCCCTTTTGGCCACATCCATGCCAGAATTCATTAGTATTCATTTTATTAATATAGTCATTCTAACCAGGGTGAGGTGGAATCATGGTGTTGTTTTGATTTGCATTTCTCTTATTTTAGCAAAATATCTCTAACATCAGTTGCTTATCTGTAGCCAAAATCTCTACCTTTAAGACATTTTATTGTTTACTCTCGGAGCTGTGAGAGGCTACGAAATAGTAAAGTCAGTCAAGATGCTGAAGTGGGGTACAAATGATGGAGCACAGAATGACTCCAGTAGAGGGACAAATTTGAGTGAACAAAGCAAAGTCAGCACTATACATGTTCTATTAACACAAATGACATCAGAGGAAAAGGAGCCACTTGAAATGTCCTGGTCTTGGATTCCTGGAGCCCTAGGAAAACTTCAAGTCCTTCTCTATTGAATATTTCATCATAATTAGTGATGCATTTGTCTAACACTTAATTTTGGTTTTTTTTCCTTGTTCTTTGGAAGCTTTTTTGTTTGTTTTGTACCAGTACGGGAGCTTGAACTCTGAGCCTAAGCACTCTACCACTTAAGCCATACCCCAATTTTTGGCTTTTTGGCAGTTAATTAGAGCTAAAAGTCTCATGGGCTTTCTTTCCCTGTCCTGGCTGTGAACCATAATTCTCATATCTCAGTCTCCTCAGCAGCTATGATTAAAAGGTGAGCCATCAACACCCAGCTTCTATATGCACATCCTATCAACTTTCTAATTCTGGCCCTAATACAGGAGATTCACTATGTAGAAGGAATTTGACCATCTACTTAAAAATTGAATACTACTAGAATCCTTGTAATATAGTCTTAGTCTTGACTTTTATTGGGAGCTTAAGGTCTGTATTTCCAGTTGAGTGTTGGACCGCCCTACCTGCCTGCCTCAAAGAGACTTCAAATAACAAATCAAAAAGCCTTCCCACCTCCACTCCATGACAAACCTGTTCTTCCCCATTCTTATTCCTTTCCTCAAGTATGTCTTGAAGATTCCAATAGGAAGACAACTTCATAGCAGGTAATAGGCAGCCATAAAAGAAATACATTTTTTAGCCTTCAATCTGAACAGATTGACAATATGTAAATGATGGAAAATGCAAAAACAACCTTAAATGTTGCTAAGAACATGTGATGGATATGTGCAAAGTTTTCTTCTTAGCATTCCTTTCCTTATGGACCTGCCCTAACCAAGCCCCTGTTGGGGCTGTCAGTCACAGGTATTCATTTGTTTTGATCCCACTGACCAATCAGAGTCTAACTTTCTAGAACCTGCATTATGAGTTCAGAGAGTTGAAACTGAGTCACTCACTAGATAACCCAAGCATCTCTCTAAAAATTCTAGCACTAACCTGAGGACTGCTATTCTCGGGGCCTGGAGGTACCCTTTGAGAGAGAGAGAGAGAGAGAGAGAGAGAGAGAGAGAGAGAGTGCCAGTATAGGGCTTGAACTCAGGGCTTAGACACTGTCCTTTAGCTTTAAAAAAAAATGTTAATATTATTATAAGGTGATATGTAGAGGGATTACAGTTGCATAATCAGGTAAAGATATCCTCCAGCTTTTTCAGTTTCTGGCACTTGCCCCACAGCTCCACTTCTACCACTTTGGTAGTTAATGAGAGAGGAGTCTCATGTCATGCACTTTCATGCTCAGGCTTGTCTTTGATCCATGATTCTCATATCTGAGTCTCCTGAGTAACAAGGATTATAGGCATGAGTCACCAATGTTACCTTTCTTCCTTAATTCTGTGAAACCCTAGTCTCTTTTCTATAAATTCTTTTCTTTTTGTTTTAGAATCTATTTCTGTAAGTTACCAATTATAAGATTCTTTTACTTGTCCTGTAAGTTAACTAAAAGCTAGACACTCCTCAGCTCTTTGACTTCGTATTTGTGCCCTTTGTTCTGAGCTATTCCCTGCTTCAGTCTCTTGGGATCTTGGGATTGGGGGTGGGAGGGTGTGGACAGGCAAGTATATTGTGACAAAAGGCAAACAACTCCTCCACTGGCAATCCTGTCCTCTTATCATCTTGAAGAAAACAGCCAAGGGGCTGGGAATGAGGCTTAGTGGTAGAGTGCTTGCCTAGCATGCACAAAGCCCTGGGTTTGATACCTCAGCACCACATAAACCAGAAAAGCCAGTAGTGGTGCTGTGGATCTAGCCTTGAGCAAAAGGAAGCCAGGGACAGTGTTCATGCCCTGAATTCAAACCTCAAGTCTGGGAAAGAAAGAAAGAAAGAAAGAAAGAAAGAAGAAAGAAAGAAGAAAGAAAGAAAGAAAGAAAAGAAAGAAAGAAAGAAAGAAAGAAAGAAAGAAAGAAAGAAAGAAAGAAAGAAAGAAAGAAAGAAAGAAAGAAAGAAAGAAAGAAAGAAAGAAAGAAGAAAGAAAGAAAGAAAGAAAGAAAGAAAGAAAGAAGAAAGAAAGAAGAGAGAAAGAAAGAAAGAAAGAGAGAGAGAAAGAGAAAGAAAGAAAGAAAGAAAGAAAGAAAGAAAGAAAAAGAAAGGAAGGAGGGAGGGAGGGAGGGAGGAAGGAAGGAAGGAAGGAAGGAAGGAAGGAAGGAAGGAAGGAAAGAAAGAAAGAAAGAAAGAAAGAAAGAAAGAAAGAAAGAAAGAAAGAAAGAAAGAAAGAGAAAAAGAGAGAGAGGAAGGAAGGAAGGAAGGAAGGAAGGAAGAAAGGGGGGAGAGAGGGAGGGAGGAAGAAAACAGCCAAAAGCTCAGGTGACCACCCTCCAGGCAAATTGTTCCTGTTCCTCTTATGAGTACAGTATCTTCAAGGACAAAGGAATTACTCCAAGGACAAAGACTAAATCACTGGTCAACCAGGCCATACCTGTGACTTGAAGACTGCTTTAAATTATACAAGCCTCTCTTTCTCTCCTCCCCCCCCCCCCCCCCACACTTCTTACTTAACCTGAAGCCAATGTCTGTACCACTGAAGACACTGAAGATGTACTGAACTGCTGGCTTCCTTCCTCTGACTGCCATGTAATAAATCTCCTTTCTCTGTTCTTGAACATGTCTCTTTATTTGTCCTATACACATGAGTGACAGGACCTAACTTTGGACTCATGGACTTGGGCCTGGGGTCTAAAAACCCAGTTTTACTTCAATAATTCCAAACCAAAGAACCCTGGTACAAAGGAACATTGAAACTTACTCAAATATGTGCACTGATATTTCAGGTTGTTTTTAAAAGCAGCTACGAAAAGATATGGAAATTTTATAATAAAACCCAGGACTTGAGACTGAAAATGGAATAATAGGTTTCACGAAAAGTGGAAATTTTCAAACAAAAAATACACCTACATTCACTATCTCTCTCCCTCCAATAGGAGAGAGAGAGAGGAGAGAGAGGAAAAGAGAAGAGAGAGATGCATACAGAATATAGATACACACATTCTGTACATGAGAAAGAAAGAGAAACATCTGTAGAAAACCACTAATAGATATCAAAGAGTTGGGGTCAGGGAAATCCTAATTTTCAAAAGACATACAAAAAATGGAATCAAGGATAAACACAAAAGATCTTGCATGAATGGTATTTCAAAGCTTGTGGAACCTGCTTGGTAATACTTATGAAATCTGCTGCTAGTATTTATAGTTATACACAGAGGGTAAGAAAAAAGGAATGTTAAAAGAAAATAACAATTATTAAACACCTACTATACACCAGGCTCTATACTCAGTATTTATATTGAATTATTCATTTATTCCATTTTTAAAAGGCAGAATTAGAGGTATATAGATGGTCAAATTCTCTGAAAATAACTATAATCCTATAATCCTTTCCTAGAGGGTGGGGTAGAACTTCTGGACTAAGAGCAAGATAGAAACTTGTCCTGGGCCCAGAATCCCAGGGCAGACACAAGGTCCAGATCACCATTTCATAGCCACTGCAGGGAGCCCAACAAGCAAATTCTCTCCTCTACCTTCACTTTCCCAGCTGAGGCATTTCTAGCACTTCCAAAAGTCTATTCTGCCTAGCTACTAACCTTGGGGACTTGGGTGTCCTTGAACCAGGGCTCCCTTAAGATAGAGCTCCCTTCCTGTTCTTCTGAAGCCCAGCTCTTTGCCTCCTCTACAACTAATAGAGTGCTCCTCTTCCTCCTCTTTTTCTTCTTCTTCCTCCTCCTCCTTCTTCCTCTTCTTCTCCTGTCCTTGTCCTGGGGGCTTGAACTCAGGGCCTGGGCATTGTCCCTAGGCTTCTTTTGCTCAAGAATAATGCTCTACCACTTGAGCCAGAGCTCAACTTCCAGCTTTTTGGTACTTAATTGGAGATAAGTGTCTCGTTTACTGCCATGGATTATAGATGTGAGCCACTGGCATCCAGTGTCTTTTAAACATGTCCTGTCTTATCTACTACCCTATTAGGCTCGTATCACTCTGTGGTGTGTATGTAAAATTGTCTCAAGCCTGTGACCAGGACAGAGGCCTCTCTTGCCAGGTATAAAGGCTACAATATTTGGCATGTCTATATACCTCTTAAAATAAGGCAAGTAAAGCTGCACACAGCATGGCAGTATAATCCCAGCAGTGCAGAAGGTGATTGCTTTCCATTATCTCTGCATTGTTCTAGCCATGTGACACAGGATTAGTACCTTCTTTAGCAGTC
Organism: Perognathus longimembris pacificus; assembly: GCF_023159225.1. Classification (NCBI taxonomy): domain Eukaryota; kingdom Metazoa; phylum Chordata; class Mammalia; order Rodentia; family Heteromyidae; genus Perognathus; species Perognathus longimembris. The sequence continues at coordinate 87,618,904 of NC_063162.1, read as the reverse complement.
ACACCACATTGCTGGCTCAGATGAAGTCAAGAATTAATTCTAAATCTTAGGTTGCTATTACAGAATCCCTCTCTAGGCTAGCTCTTCCCTCTTCTGTAATTGATAGTTTTGAATTGAAATGCAAGGTTTTACATGTATTGCTAATACAATTCAGCTTATTAGCTTAGGATTTTTTTATTACATTTGTGGTGTTCTCTACTGTGCCCATACTTCTAGCCTGAGGAAATTGACAGGCATATATGCAGTATCTTCATTCATGTATGTGGGTAAAATGGCAAGTGAGAGAGAAGGCAGAAATGGAATCAATGAGGAAAACTTAGATATAGAAGATTTCGACTCAGATTTTTTTCCCCTTAGTACTGCAGATTGAGCTCAGAGTCTTGAAATCTTGCTTCAACTCAAAGCTGGACCTGAGCCATATCTCCACTTCCAGCTTTTTGCTGGTTAACTGGAATAAGATTTTCTTAGATGTTCCTGCCTAAGCTGCCTTTACATCAGGATCCTCAGATCTCAGTCTCCTGAGTAGCTAGGATTTACAGGCATGAGCACCTGTTCCCATCACTCAACAGAATGGACCACTTGAAAGATGAGAGAAGACTTCAAGCAAAAGGCAAACAACACAGAGCCATAGAAATAATGTTTTGATAAGCAGACTTCTGAGAACAGCGCACTCAATTCTGAGACAATAATTATAGGATTGTAAGTCATAAGGGAAAATCTTGACATCCCCAAACCCATCCCAAATCTCTACAGTAAACATCCTATGTTCCCAAGCTATGTGATAACTCCTCTATAAGAACCACACCCTCCATGTCCTCCCTTTTACAGTTCTTGTCACATCTCACCTTTTACTGTAGCTGCTGACAGAAGGGTCTCATGTCACCATTACAAGCTCCTGGTTCTCCAGAACTACATGTATATTCATCAGTCTTTCTCTTGTACCTATAGATTGCAACTTCTGCCTAGAAGGGACCACATTGCAGATCAAAATAAAAGAGATGGGGGGGCAGGAGAAGGGGGCGTACTTGAATCCAGAAGATATACCTGGTAAGTGGTGTCTTGGCACCCCTAAGCAAGTGCTCCAGGAAGGCAGAACTCTGCCTGCCCCTTCCTGCTCCTCTGAAGCCAGCACAGTGCTCAACTGTGGAACCATGAATGAATTAACGATTCCCCTGGGAAGGAATTCACCTTGTATGAGTAAGACCAGAAGAGGAGAGAAAGAAAAAAACTCAACAGCAGATTCTGACATCCCTTTGAGAGTACAAGACATACACAAAGACTTGGGTTCCCCTAAGTGTTCAAGGAGTTTATTGTCAAATCTGATATATGATTTCCTAATTCAGAATAATTCGATAGTGTGAGAACTCCTGCTCAGTACACTCCTCACCTTCCTACCTGTGAGTCAACCTCTGTCCCAGAGGGGCCTTGAGAAACTTAGCAAATTAAAAGCCAGAAAACCCACAGAGAGCTGAATTTAAAAAAAAAATACATTATGTTGTAGAGATTTCATTCCATGAAATCTTTGGAATGTTTGTATACTTAATTCAAATGATCCTTGTATAGAGTCCGGTGCTATCTGGATGTCCTGAATTCCCCATGGCAGTGGTGCCTGGAGGCTGCCCTTCACGCAGCTGGCCTTACCTCAGCTATTGCTGGACCCATGCTCCATCTCATCTCCTTAGGCTGCACTTCATGGAACCCAGTTTATGATGATGATCTCAAAGTAACATCAATCTGTCACAGTACCATTCAACAGCAGGCCACAGCATTTGATAGATCATCTGATTGCATTCAGCACTCCCCACCACCACCCCAGCCCAGCCCTGTCAAGAGAGGCAGCAGAGAGAAATTTGCACAGAGCCAGAATTATGACATCGGGTTCTGAACTTGGAAGCTTCCCTGGATGATGTCATCTGTGTGTTAAGATCTCTATTCTCTGTCGCAGTCCTTCTTATAGAATTGTCCAAGTGGCCTGGACGGCCCTTGGGGATACAGCTAAGGAAGCAGCTGGGAAATCCTAGTATTGCTAGAAGGAAGCATCTAAGACATTCCTTGTGCTCCTGTAGGCAGGCAGCTTGGTGACCCAAGACAACCACCTTTGTTGGAGTCCACCTTGGTATCAGAAGACTAACCTCAAATTATTCTAAAAGAGCTCTAAAAGAGAGCTTGAAGCAAGAGAACACACCCAAGTACCTTCCCCACAGCCTTCTCCCTGCGCCTCTGCTGTTCTAGGCCTCTGAGAATCAAGAAGAGGAAGAGAGGAAAGGACAAAACATGCTGCCTGGTTGATTTTTTTTTCCAACTTCTAGATCTCTTAAACAATTTGAGTGACACTTAAAAATGGCTTACCTTTTGAAAGTAGTTTTTGTACTAAAAGATCAGACATTTGATAACTCACTCTGGAGGTTCTCTCCAGTCTAAAACATCTTACAGTAAAACCATCTGCTTAAAAAAAATCATATGTCTTAAAAGATACAAATTCAAGCCCTACCTAAACTCTAGATTGTCTCCAAGAGGCATTGCTTAGTATTTGGATAAAGGTCTTTAGTTTGTCCAATTTGATTCTTTGATCTAATGATTTTCACCAATAGCCTGCAAACAGATTTTCAGTGTGTGTGCGTGTGTGTGGGTACACGTGTGCACAGCACGCCCTCATGCGTGTTTAAGAATCACAAGGACTTTACTATGAGAGCTATCTTTGAACTGAGATCCTCAGATCTCAGCCTCCTGAGTAGCTAGGATTACAGGCATGAGCCACCAGCACCTGGCTGTTTTTCTGCTTCTTAAGTCTCTAGCCAGAATAGTTTGAGAGTCACTAAGTTCATAGCAAATCAAGAGGGAGATAAACTCTGTATGAAGGTAACAGAGGGATACATATAGGATTCAGCCAGAGTTTCTTTATTAGGAACTGTGCCATAGTTGTGTGAATTAAAGTCTTGTAAAAACCCTGTTGGAGAGTTAGGACACAGACTATCCTAAGACCAAGTCATAAGCACAAGAATCTGACAACAGGTCTCAGCCACATGTCAAACCCCAAAGAAGTGGGTAGTTTTTGCAATGGAAAAAATAATTTAATTGTTGTAGAGCTGACTCCATCTTGATTAGGGAAACATGGTAGGAAATGTTGGGGGGAGTAGAGCTGACTCCATCTTGATTATTAGGTCAACCTGACCCCAAAATTCTGCTCTGTAAATGGCTTGTTTAACTTGTTTGTTGCTTGCTCTACCCCTGGTGTCAACCCCCTACATCTGTGCTATGCTTTTACCTTTATAAACCCCAATTTGGGGACTTCTCGGGGTCACAGTGGCACTGTGTCCCAGGCTGGTCGGCCCACATTTTTTTTTTTTTTTTTGCCAGTCCTGGGCCTTGGACTCAGGGCCTGAGCACTGTCCCTGGCTTCTTTTTTGCTCAAGGCTAGCACTCTGCCACTTGAGCCATAGCGCCACTTCTGGCCGTTTTCTGTATATGTGGTGCTGGGGAATCGAACCCAGGGCCTCATGTATATGAGGCAGGCACTCTTGCCACTAGGCCATATCCCCAGCCCTGGCCCACATTTTTTACAGTTGCGGTTTCAGCCCCTGAGTCTGTGCTGCGTCCCTGGCCAGTCAGTTCACTTTTTGCTTCCCCAATAAACTCATCTTTTTGCTTGAGACTGTCTCTGAGTGGTGGACTCTTGGAGGGATGGGGAATCCCCTCCCACGAACCCCACAACATTAATGACCTTAAAATACACTGGTTTGGAATGACCTTCTTCTTATAAATTACCAAAGAAGCTAAATATTGTGACATAAGCACCTCGGCATTTGTGAGCTAAGGCTGCTGTCTTTATTTTTCTACCCATTAGGCAGCCTAAATGCCCAGCTGAGTGCCCCTCTCTCATCAGGGACACTTAGGGGTCAAGTTCCTACTGCCTCTTATGGCTCAGAACTTGAAAACTAATCAGGTTCTGAACTGCCTCCGACCTTACTCTATTTTGGAAATGCATTCAGAATGCTTAATATTAATTAGGAAAAATGAAGACATTCTTTGTATAGAAGCAACATGTAACCTTAGAGGCACACAATGTAGGTTTTGAAATGTTCCGTGAAGACAAGACCATGGGAAGAGAATAACATGATATTTGCAAATTAGCCTGGCTAGATGCAGAATTTCTATTCAATAACCCTCTAGGACTGGGCAAGGTATACTGTGGGTGACAAACTCCAAATGACTTTTCTGTGGAATCTGGAGGCAGAATAGTGTAAAGATCAGGCTTGCAAAAGCTTTTCAAGAATAAGCTTGAGGGCTGGGGATATAGCCTAGTGGCAAGAGTGCCTGCCTCGGATACACGAGGCCCTAGGTTCGATTCCCCAGCACCACATATACAGAAAAACGGCCAGAAGCGGCGCTGTGGCTCAAGTGGCAGAGTGCTAGCCTTGAGCGGGAAGAAGCCAGGGACAGTGCTCAGGCCCTGAGTCCAAGGCCCAGGACTGGCCAAAAAAAAAAAAAAAAAAAAAAAAAAAAAAGAATAAGCTTGAAATGGCCTCTCTGGTGATAGCTCAGCAAAGAATGATCTGATACATTTCAAAAACGAAAGTCTCCATTCATTCTTCAGTGTCTGGGACCAAACCTGCCCGGTTGCTGCCATCCAGGGTTGCTTTCTGAGCAGCCCCGCCCACTCTAGGTGCATTTGTGCAGGCCTCAGGGCGTCATCTGGATTGCAGAGTTTGACTTACCCAGCCAGCACCATGAGAGATGCACACAGAATACAGATAAGAGCCGGGGAGTGACTGGGTAGAGTCCTGCTCTAACATCAGCCCCAGAAAGGAACATGGTGGTAGCATTCTTCATAGCTTTGGATTTAGACAGCTCAGCTCCAGGGCTATTGATTTTCTGCAGAGAAAGTTACACCATGCAATTCAGGGAACTAAAATCTAAGCAGCATCAAAATCCCCTTCTGGGTAAGAGGTTTGAGTTTGCAAATTGCTGTTAAAACAGGCAGAAGCAGAAAGGAGTCTTAGGGTGATGGAGGAGTGGCCGTGCCATGCTGCCTCCTTCTTTATAATACAGGCTTCCAGGCAGGCTGGAGAAACATCTGCCTGCCTGCCTGCAGACCCACAGCCTGGCAGGGAGCAGGCTCAGCCCCATCAGCATCTGTGGACAGCACTGTGTGTGTGTCTGTGTGTGTGTGTGTCTGTGTGTGTGTGTCTGTGTGTGTGTTTGCTTGTGTGAGATGCATTGATCTCACATTCAGCTTGAGGTCTGCCTTGAGTGGAGAAGATTTTCCTCACACTGCCGTGCTGCCGTGCTGCCTGAGCCAAGACAAATGCTGACTTGTTTGTTCTCTGAATGACATCCTGGGTGCTAAAAACTTCAAGATGAAAATGAGTTCCCCCCCACCCTCCACTATCTTGGATTCAGTTCAAACTGAACGAGTTGTAAAGCTCTAGGGACCACTACCCTTGCCAATCAAAAATTAAAAACTATTTGGCTAGGTAATAAAGAGCCATGAACGGAATTTTTTTTTCCCCAGGAATTTGGTGCTCCCACAGGGATGAAAGTGAAGCATTCAGAACTGCTCTGAGGGAAAAAGCACATTATTTGTTCCATTTCTCTGCACACGTGCGTGCATGAGTGTGTGCATGTGTATGTATGTTGGGGCTATCCCTTAGCTTTATTGCTCAAGGCTAGCACTCTACTATTTGAGCCACAGCTCTACTTCTGGCTTTTTCTGCTTAATTGGAGATGAGCTTCACAGACTTTCCTGCTTTGTCTGGCTCCAAACTACGATCCCCAGATCTCAGCTCCCTGTGTAGCTAGGATTACCAGACTGAGCCACTAGCATCTGGTGGGCTTTTGTTTATTAATATTTAGAAAATATGTTTGTATGTGTTTGCAAGTCCTAGGGCGTGAACTCAGGGCTTTATGCACTCCTTTAGCTTTTTTTCACTCAAGGCTGATGGTCTACCAATTGAGCCACACCTCCACTTCTTTCTCTTTGAAGATAAAAATCTCATAGACTTACCTGCTTCAGCTGGCTTCGAACTTCAATTCTCACATCTCAGCTTCCTGAACAACTAGAATTACACATTTGAGCTATGGAAGCCTTGTCCATTTATTTGTTGTTGTTGTTGTTAATAAATTTCAATATTTGATTCAACATAAAGCAGAAAAGATTCATGGAGTGAGAAAGTGCTCATGTTGTACTTCATGCCAGCAGCAGCTTGCTCCCAGGGTACTGAATTAGCTGGGTGGTTAGACATAGAGGTCCCACACAACAGAATTGAAATCAGAAATCTTTCTGAGTTACAAACTGTATATTTGCATCATGCTTTTAATAAAGACCTCAGAGTAAAGAAAAATGTCCATAACAAAGATAACCAAATGGAAAACAAATGATCGGAGCTTTGAATCTGGTAGCACTCGCCTTAATTGAATGCCTACCACTTGCCACGTGCATTGTAAGTGCATTGGATATAGCTGTATTCTCAATTGATTTAATAGAGACAGAAACTGAGGAACAGAGAGGCATATGACTTTCCCAAAGTCATATAGCCAGCAAGTAACAAGGCCAGAATTTTTTACTTAATTAAATTTATTGGTGGCCCTATTGCCTAAACTATGGATCCTACATATTTTTGAAGTTCAGAGACATGCAAATTTTTTGTATTTTATTGTTATTGTAGTGGTGATGTACAGAAGGGTTACAGTTACACGAGCGAGTCAGGTAATGAGTCCATTTCTTTTCTTTTCTTTTTTCTTATTTATTGTCAAAGTGAGGTACAGAGAGGTTA